>NC_061118.1:123387547-123517434 GCF_002878395.1 Capsicum annuum
TTCATGGGCCCATTTATGAGCTCATTTGGGATGAAATATATCTTAGTTGCTGTGGATTATGTATCCAAATGGGTCAAAGCAGTCACACTAGCTGATAATGAAGGTAAGAGTGTTGTGGCGTTCTTAAAAAGAAATATCTTATTTCATTTTGGGGTACCTCGTACCATCATAAGCGATGGAGGATCAAATTTCTACAACAAGCTATTCAGAGCCGTATTGGCAAAGTATGGGGTTAAGCAACATAAGGTAGCTACACCGTACCACCCACAAACTAGCGGGCAGGTGGAGGTTTCAAATCGGGAAATCAAGTTGATCCTTGCTAAGACTGTGAATGCCAGCAGAAAAGATTGGTCCAGGAAGCTGGATGATGCCTTATGGGCATATAGGATCGCGTTTAAGACACCAATTGGTATGTCACCATACCAACTAGTTTATGGAAAGGCTTTTCACTTGCCAATTGAGCTAGAACATAAAGCAATGTAGGCAATGAAGCAGCTTAACCTGAACTGGGATGATGCTATAAATATGAGATTGGGACAGCTGAACGAGATGGATGAGTTCCGTCTAAATGCATATGAAAGAGCAGATCTTTACAAGGAAATGATGAAAAAGTACCATGATCGGAGGATTATCTAACGAAACTTTCAGAAAGGCAATTTGGTACTCCTTTTCAACTCCAGACTGAAGTTGTTTCCAGGTAAGTTGAAGTCTAAATGGTCTGGTCCATTCAAAATCAGCCAAGTTTACTCATCTGGAGTAGTGGAGTTAGAAAACAATGATGGTAGTGTATTTAAGGTGAATGGCCAAAGAGTGAAGCGATATATCGGTCCAACCGACTTGATAAAATGTATAGCCACCATATATCTTTATGAAGTCTGAGTAATCGAGATAACTATGTCGTGCCGCGACATTAAATCAAGCGCTACATGGGAGGCAACCCATCATTTTAATCATATTTGTTTTATTAGGAGTTTGTTTTTGATAAATAAAAATTCAAAAAGAAGAGTCGAGCCACGACTAAAACTAAGGCGCTTGGTGGGAGGCAACCCATCCTTCTAATCATTTTTATTGTTTTTGATTAAGTGTAGGTGCATGAAGTACAAAGGAGGAGATTAGCCCCAAATTTTGATTTGAAAGTAAGCCATGCCAATGGTGGTAAGTCTAGGAATGATGGAGCATAGGCGATAGGCTAGGCGCCGCCTATGCTAACATAGGCGATAGGCTAGGCACCGCCTATGCCATTGCCTGCTCACTGCCTCACATAGGCGATAGGCTAGGCACCGCCTATGCTAACATGGGCGATAGGCTAGGCGCCGTCTATGCCAATATGGGCGATAGGCTAGGCGCCGCCTATGCCATTTCCTATGCTCACTGCCTCACATAGGTGATAGGCTAGGCACTGCCTATGCCAACATGGGCGATATGCTAGGCGCCGCCTATGCCAACATGGGCGATAGGCTATGCACCGCCTATGCCATTGCCTATGCTCACTGCCTCACATAGGTGATAGGCTAGGCGCTGCCTATGCCAACATAGGCGATAGGCTAGGGGCCGCCTATGCCAACATGGGCAATAGGTTTGGCGCTGCCTACTTATGCTTAGGCGATGCTATAGGCGCCGCCTATCAACGTGAATTTTACCTACTAACCCATTTGTGAATGGACCAACCCAACCCATGGCTCATCTTTTAAATATATCCTCTACCCTTAAACCCCACTAAATTTTTATTCAATCTAAGCGCCGCCCAACCTCTCCAAACCCTTCTCTTTTCTTATCTAATCTTGCAGGCTCACCTTCCCGATTCATCACCAAGTAAGTTGTTCTTTCATGTTCCGTAGTTGTTTCAGTGCTATGCTTATAATGGTTAACTAGATTTTCTAGTAGTTCTTGGTGATAAGAGTATGATTAGTTTGTTATGATTTTTTGAAAAATACATCTCATTGAGTGAAAGGATTCTCGTAGGTTATCTTGATTTTACTCCGGCATGTATTGATTAATATTCACTGTCATAATTTTTTTTATTATTAAGGAGTTGATATATTGAAGTTTAATGCATAATTTTGGGAGTTGTAAGCTTGACTATGTGAGTGACTCGTTCATCGATTCAATGCTCATGGTTAGCCAAAAACATAAGATTGTGTAATTGTTTCCATGATAAGATTCCCATGTGGTAGTCTTGTTCAAAGATTGCATTGCCCCAATGAAATAAAGTTGGAAATGATAGTCAAGATTACAGGACCATTATGTGCTGTTTCTCTATATCAAACTGAGAAATTGTTATGTAAAGTAAAGGGTTGAAAGTGTGACTGCGCTAATAATGTTGTTGGCACATACCATCTAAATGTATGTCGATGAAGTCTAAGTAATCGACATCACTCACTCAATTAAGTGTGGGGTGGTGCCATCACTATTTTCTTTTTCGATTATAGTGAATTTTACGACATGAGACTAACATGACCATATTATGATCTCAGGTAATATGGCTCCCGAAAGGACGACAGGGAAAGGAGAAAGCATCCACCTCACAAAAAGGTCTAAAAAGGTCAAGAAAGGACCAGGATGATTCCTTCTCTCTTCAAGTGCCTCAACGCACTTTTGGGATCAAGTGGGTTCTGGAGGAGGAAGGGAAGGAATGGTATAGAAACAATAAAGTGAAGAAATATGTCCATGTGGAGTTGATGCAGAAGGAAAGTTTAGCAAAGAACTGCCCTTGTATTTTGGCAAAGATTATGGCACTAAATCTTGACTTTATCTTTCGAGACATGGGCGAATGTAATCTTGATTTGACTCGAGAGTTTTATGACAACTGGTCCCCAAGGACTACGGGAAATGAAGTAAAGATTCGGGGGCAAGTCTTGCAATTGAACGTTGATTTCTTCAACTCTTTCCTGGGTACTGTAAGTGTGGATCAATCACCACTCAAGGAGCTCTACAACAGATCTCCCTACAGATCCATCATACATACGTTGTGTGGATCAAGGTCCATGACCCGGTGGACTCGTCACAAAGATAATGGTCATCACAATACTTACCCATATGCTTGTTTGAACAGATAAGCTCGCATATAGTTAAGAATAGTCAATTTCTGCTTGATTCCTAGGACACAATACACTAAGGTCACGCGTGATCGAGTCTGCTTGGTATATGCTCTAATGACGAATGTTCCTATCAACATTGGTGCAGTTATATGAACGTCGATGTGAAAAGCAAGGGTGCACAAAAGGTCTCATTTCAGCTTTGGCAACTTGTTGACTGAAATTTTAAGAAAAGAGCACATTAAAGAGGAGCCAGCAGACCATAAGTTGCCACATAACCCGAAGAAGGTAGATCTCACAAAAATAAAAGATCCAGAAACTGGTCAAGGCATCAACCTTACCACTGTTGAGAGACATGCTCGAGATGAGAGTTTTTTTTACCATCTGTATGGCAAGACTAGGTTTAACATGATGAATGGGGGTCGTGTGTCGACTGATGCAGAGCTTTTGCAGTTGGACTATGACTACCCACTTAATGAGCATGCTCAAGCCATGTGTGGAGTGGGGGCAAACTTTGAAGAACCTCTAGATGATGATGTGCCGACAGATGATGATCACCAACTGCTAGACTCTGATGTGGAGGACAACTCTGATGATGATTATGACTTAAGGGGTATGACCCCAGATGTAGAGGAGGAGTCTAACTAACCAGGTTTTTGCTTATTTATTTACACTGAGGATAGTGTGTTCCTTCTTAGTGTGGGGTGTTGCACTGCGTACTGCTTGCCCGCATTTATTTCATAATGGTTTTGATTTAGTCATAGTTAGTTAGTTGTAATTAGTCAGATTTTGCATGAAATTGTTCTTATAGATGGCATGGCATTATAATAAGAGTTTGTGCTGAATCACTACTATTGAAACATTTAGGCTCGAAGTTGTGACTCACTCTGTGATAATTGTTTGTGGTTTAATTCATTTATCTGTTGGGTCAAGAATCTATAATGCTCCCAATTAAGTTGACCATGTGCCATGTGTGTGTAAGGTTATTGTATATTCTTTATTGCGGTTGATGCTAGAACTTGCCTAGTGTGCGTGTGAAGCAAAATAAAGATTGTGAGTTTAGGAGATGATTTAGGCATTTCTTTGGCAGCCCTGATTTTGTTTATCTTCTTTTTTACCTACCTTTGTACATTGCCCTAGTGAACACCCATTGATCCTTTAGCTATTTTCTTTGGCAACCCCATATGTAGCCTAATCCATTTTTTTGAAAAGACCATAATTTGATCCAAAAGCTCCTAAGCTCTTTAAATTATAGAATCAAGTTAATAAGAGGAAAATGGTGAAAGTGATGCCCCAAAGTTTAGTTATTGGTATATGAAAATATTGTGATCGAGGGTGGCTATCATAGGGATGCTTAATAAAATAAATAAATAAATAAAAAGAAAAAAAAGGGATGGTTGTATATTCCCATCATAGTGTTTTAATTGAGTAACAAAATGGGTGAAGAAGGGTAGATTGGTTGTTAAAAGTTAGTGTAAATGGCATAATGTAGTGTATTAAAGCGCTTAGGGAGCATAGTCCCCATTTCTGGCCAAAATAGTCCTACCCGTCCCTTTAGCCTACTTTACAACCCGTAAAGACCTATTTGATCCTAACCTTAGCATTCTGATATTAGTGGAGCATTACACTAAGGGCAAACATATGGTCATCAGTTGTAATCTAAGAATTCTTTGTGAGAGTGAGAGCAAGCAAGTTCTTATACCCACATTTCTGAAAAATGCAAAACTATGAGTGATTATGGGTAATATTTTGTGTGAGTGGACATGGTTGATTATTGTTTGGGTAGTTTTATATGATTTTTTTTGGCTTAACTTGTGTATACGAATTAACCAACTTAATGAGTCTATGTTGGAGGGTGAGTTGTTTCTAGTAATGATCAAGAAATCTACTCTTTGTTAATAATTTTCGTGTATGTCTTGTTGAAAATTTTGTGTTGCTCTTGTGAAGTTTAGTTAGGTATTCGCATGGATGTACTATTTTGTTCGAGGACAAACAATGCTTTAAGTGTGGGGTGGTGATGTTGGGCGTATTTATACGTCTAAGCACCATAACTTACCGATGTTTTAGCTAAGTTTTGAGGATAAAATACATACTTCTTGCACTTTTACTCCATTTTTAGTTAAGTGAGCTGACCTATGTGATTAGCATGCTTTTCAGGTACTAATGAGGAATATTTCAGCACTTTGGGGACCTGTGGACAGCAAAGGAAAACTTCACATAAAAAGGAAAGCAGCTTTTGGACTGAATGTGATGTATGGGAACTTTTACCTGGGCAAACTCAATATTTTTAAATAGTTAAGGATGCAGTAGCAATTTATTAGAAAAGGATGTTATTAAAAGCATTATTGCTGAATTTTTAGGGATTATTCAGATTCTGTATTATTTTGAAAAACAAGAAAAGCGGCTTAGCTTGAGGACAGAGAGAGAGAAACTTGTTTCTCTCTTAATTTCGCTAGTCATCTTCATCACCAAGATCGTTCTAAGTTTTGTTATGATGAATATTTCTATGTTGATTTCTGTTTTATTCATGAGTAGCTAAGTTTATTTTTTAGGGTTATGGAAACCTTGTAGTATACTCTCTATTGCTATGGTTTTTGAATTTATGATGTGTCACACCACTTATATCATTACTCTCTTCATTTTGATTGAATTCTCGTGGTTGCAAACATAGGGAATGCGCCATTATAGTAATAACTTGTTTGATAGAAAAGTTACTATTTGGAAAAGAGAGTGTGATGAGAAAATAGGGTTTCCAACCTCTATTTTACATGTTAATGCCCTAGCAGGATTAACTTCTTGGAGAGTTCGTATAATTGGTTGTACACTTTGGATTCGAAAGAACTAAGGTGAATAAATCCTTGATGGTTGAAAAACACTTGGATTTGGAATTAGAATACGTCTCTCTATAAGTGCATGCATGTATAAAATCCATATTACTCATAGTTAATAGAGAAGTAGAAGCTACAAGGTGGACATAACCCTAACTTGTCATTCTCTGTGATCAAATATAATTACATATATCATCTCATCGTTACACTGATAATATTATTGTGCACTTAAACCAAACCCCCTTTATCTTGGAACCTTTGACCAACAATCTAATAATAATTGCAATACTTAGTGATCATAGTATTACCTGTGGGATTTGACACCCAACCCAGTTGGGTTCTATATTTGACAGCGACTTCTTACACTTTCTAATGAAAGTTGTAATTTGGGCGTATCATTGGGTTTGAGCACCTTGAGGATGCCTTTCACCCCTTCCACAGCTTTTTGAAAAAATTCTCTCTCTTTTTCCTCTTTTCACCATCTTCTCATGAGAGTCTTTGAGGTCTCTGTAAGAAGCAGGAAAGGCTGAATATGCTTTCTACAAATGGGCGACAGTGGATCCCTGCTTCTCTTTCTCCTCCCAATATCTCTCATAGTCTGACTATGATATGTATAAGTGAAGAGCAGTGAAGGACTCTCCTAGTCCTGAGTCATTCTGGATAATATTTTCCTTACCCTCAGTACCTGAACAGATATATCATCGAAGGCAGTGACTGATAAGGGTCTAAAAGAGTTTTTGATCTCTTGGAATAATTTGCTCCAGTCCATCTTCCTCTTCTTACTCTGACCTGGCACACCCTCACCTCTAAATTTAAGTGGTAGATGAGAAATTCAGGGTGCACCCAAGTGTTTATGTTATACTCCTCCAGTTCCGCTCTCCTACATAATTTAGTGATAAGAAAGGGAGGAGAGGATGAGTACCTCCTTAGTTCTTAAAGTACTGCCACTTAGAGAGAGCAATCTCATCTATATTTAGAGCAATGCCATATAAGATGCATGCTACTATTCGAGCATGTATGTCTATAAAAATAGTCATATGAGTGGATGGTGAGACTCTGCTACAGATGATGTTCAGGCATAGCCTGGCTTCAACCTTGAAGTCCTTCATCAAAATATCTCGCTTGGTGGTGGCCCATGGGACTTCTTTTCTAGGATATAAGATATCAGCCATCCAAGTCCTTGTCTTGCATTCCTTGGCACGAAACTCCCTGTGTTATCATTTGGAATCCTATACATTGTATTTATTTGGTCTGCTCCAAAGTGTACAAAGGGAGACTATGTAGAGGTTTGCATAGAACTCATGCACCCATTTCTCATTAGTGAGGCATGGTTCAAGGGAAAAACACATCTACCTAGTTACAGTAAGCCTAGCATAGATTTTGGGAATTTCTCTTCCACCTTTTTTAGGCAGATACCCCTTTACGGGAGTAGCTTTGTTCTGTGGAAGTCTGCATCATACAGATGTTGGCATTCTATGTACATGAATTAGGTGTTGTTCAAGTCTCCTATTTTAGAGTAACTTAGAACCTGTATGCAATGAACTTTAGACAAATATTAGAATTATCAAACCAAATGCATGCTAGCACAACTAGATAACCTCATAAGGTAGGGCTATAGAAGGTTTTGGGGGTGACTAAGGGTCTGCAAAAACTTTGATATTTTCTAAAACCAACCCTCTAATATGGCGATTGTGGGGATTTGACCGCAATCATGGTCATTAAGATTGCGATCACAGTACCTGAGACTAAGTTGACAGTTCTGCACATTACCTTGAGATGCAGTTTTAACCCTATTCCCTTGTTCTGACTAGGCATAACAACATTACGAATAAGGAATTTTAATCCTAGAGTGTGTGAGCACAGCCCCAAACTTAAAAAAATTGAACATTGATTTTGTAGGGGCTTTTTTAGTCACACACATGGTGTACACGTCCATTTAAGAGGTTTAAGGCTCAATTTTGGGTATTCAAGACTTCCCCTATAGTGTGTACACTAACATCAATAGCTAACCACAACACAATGACAATTAAGCATGAATTTTGTAACACAAAATTCTTTCAGGCCCATTTTATACGGTATGAGTTCAAACCATGCAATAGTATCAAAATCGCAGGAGTTGAGAAAACTTACTAAGTTAAATGATGTTATTGGAATGATATGCCACTTGGATATGCAATGCAATTCAAAAAAATAGAGAGGATTTTAAGATAAATTAAGGGAGGGACATTGGAAAGAATGGGTATTCAAATGATCTTTTAAAGTAAATTGACCGCAATCACGATCACGCAACCTACGTGATCGAGGGGACATAAACTATGGTAGCGATAATTGAGACCTAAAAATTGGGTTTTGTAAATTTGTTGCTCAGTCCAAACTTGCCAATTTCACACATTTCTTTCTCAACTTCGATCAAAATGCCTCGTGGCATAATATTGTAGGGATTATGCAGGCAAAAAAATAAACACCAAAATATATCTTACCATGCATAACTAAAAGGTTATGTGCCATTTTTCATGGCATGATGGGTTTTCTCCCATCGAACACTTAGTTTAATATCGCAACACGATGGAACCATTCCTTTCGCAGCACGATGGAACCATTCCTTCTCTTTGTTATCCACTTAGAAAATTTGAATCTACATCCCAACTTAAGTTCAATATGCAATGAGCAGCAGAGGGACAGAGTATTCAAATCATCCAAGCTGAAACTTGGAAGCAGTGGTAAAATGGCAAGCTAGCTTTGATCTCGCCATTTTGAAAACTTACACCTTTTACCTAAGTTCACATCAACCTTTTGAATTTTCTCCTTGGGCAAAAGTAAGCACATCAATAATCCATTCCTTGTACATTGGAAATTGATCATCTTGGTCTTTGATGGATGGGGTTCTATGTGATCTTTCGGAATGACCAATTCAAAAATATAAGAGTTGGAATCCACCTCACCATAATCCTCCATTTGGTTAAATGGATGGATCCTCATCACATCATCTATGACTAATGTTGAAAAGTGGGTTGAACGAGGTCCAACACCTAACTTTGGGATAGTTTCCTTCAAAGCATTGTCACCTTGAAATGAACTAGAGTCATTATAAGAGTTTTGCGTTGATTCTTCTTTTGACTCTAGAATCATTTCTTTTATTTTGGCCTCTCCTTCCTCATTTGATTTGGATTGTTGTGAAGTAGCCGAGGATTCTTTACTACCAAGTTCATTATCAGATCTTCATTTCTCTTCCTGACATATCTCTTCTTCGATAATGGACATTGTAATGATAGTTTAAAGCTTTTCTTATTCACCAATTACCGCCTTCTTGACACTTGTCCATTATTGATAGATGTGTTCTAGGCCCTCCCTCGTTGCTTTTAATCGATCCAAAATGGCTTAAAACCTAGGATCACAACTAGTGGACTCAGTATCTTACTCTTCTTTCTTCTCTTCATCATACTTATCAATTTCATAAGAAGGACTGGCAACTCGATTAGTCTAATGGAGGAATGGGGAACATGGACCATCACTCCAATGTCCATCTTGACCTCTACATAAAGAGCACCTATACTCCCTATAGGATTGAGATGGTGAATCCATCTCTCTTTGGAGAGCATAGTCATAATCTCTCACGAAATGTGGTACGTCGTAATATGGATATGGATTGTCAAGATCGGATTTCCAACTACCAACATCGTATTTTTCAAAATATGCCATAGAAAAATAAAAATAAAATAAGCTCTACCTACAAAAGAAAATTATAAGAAAATATATACAAGCTTGAATTTAAGCGAGTAGCTAAAATTTCAAACTAATATAATACGCCAAACTATTCCACGACAACAGTGCCATTTTTTATAACGCTCAACTTACACATCAACTGAAGTGCAAGGAGGTCATCATCAATATATTTAACCAACTTTGGAGTTAGGGTCGAATCCATAAGAAACAATATTAGTGGTGATCAAATTAATTTGAAATAATAGATAGATGTTAAATTCAAACAAATGGCACAACAAGATAAAATGGGGGAGATAGGTTCCTACTCTAATATATCTTTTTGGGTTTTTCTAGTATAAATACAGGGCTATGAATAATGAGAGTTTTAACAATTAAGCACAGATCTTGGGATTATGCACTACTAAAGAAGTGATATATGGGTGTTAATCATTAACATTAATTTAGTAAATCAAATATGGGTAGGCTTGGTAATAGAGTTTGATGCTTGTCTTTCAACAAAACATCAAAATTTCACCTATTGATTCTTTCGAATACCTAATAGGTATGTTTAACAATTGGTAACCACAACCTCAATCTAGGCATCCCTATTTCTAGGATGATACCCATGGCATAGTTAACCTCACATTCATCATTATGTCTAAGATAGTGAAAATTAGTAAACTATACACATAATTGTCTATCATTGCTTTGGTCTCCACATCCATCTTTCAAGGATGACATGGATTCCTAAAGTTCACCCAAAACCCTTTTATTCGAAGATGTCCTTGAACTTTCTACACTTGGAGATTTCACTAGTGAAACCTTTGTAGGTATTTAGGGCTTTCACCCATCAAATCCTAACCAGAGTAGCATAACAATGACAAAACCCATAAATATGAATTACAAAATAGATGCTAACAATAACAACCCACATACACTTTAACCCCTATTCACACATAAACCCAAGAAGAAGATCTAGCTACACATAAGATAAATAAGCATAGATATACCCATAATCTCCATTGAAATGATTTGTCAAATTTTTAAGTGAATGTTACTTTAAACTTTGATCTTCTACAATATCAACAAGGGAAGTGAGCAAATCTTCCACTTAGAAAGTCTCAAATGTATTCTTCACCCAAAATTTATACAATGTTTTCTTCTCCTAAAAATGTAGGCTATGAAGTCTCAAGCTAAAACCTCCCAGTTAGGGAAGATGGAATTGTTCTATAATGATAGGGTTTGAGTCATTTTTGTCAAATCGGGATCAGCACGTGCAGTTTTAATTTTACCCTTAAGCTAAAATCCTCTGCTAGACCGTGATCGGACAGGTATGGCTGCAACCACGGTTACACGGTTATGGTTTACCTCTACGAACACAATTAATTGACCATCCTTGACTGCCATAACCACGATCATCAAATCGCAACTGTGGAACCTGAGGCCCTTCTATTACAGGTCTTCAGTTGCACTTCCTTGCTCTTTTTTTGATCATTTTGAGATCCAATCCATATCTTTCTAATTCTTTAACTCTAAGCCTATAAGAATTGGATATTAGTTTATCTAATCGCAATTATATCTCATTTATTCATCCATAATAAGGTAATATGCACAAATAATGAGTGTGATTGAGTGGTAAACTCACTACTCATCATATATTAGTTGGTATTAATACGCATTGTGGTTGGTTATGGAAATAATCTTTATGGTTGGTTGTGAGCATTACATCCTTCTACGCATTTATGAAATAATGATACCACCGTGGAAATTTTGAGAAATACTAGCAACACTTTTTTATGACAAAAAAAATATAACATATTATATAATTCCCCCTAAGGGATGTCCTGGGGATGATATATGGATATATATATTATATATGTGTTGACGAATCCCTCATAGGTCTTACATCAGAAAGCTTTAGCTCTGTAGGTGCATATCGAGGTTGTGTGATAGTTTTAGAGATTGTGTGATGACCTCGTGAATTACATCATCATCATCATCATCCTCTTCATTTTCATTGTATTTACTTTATTATGCTTGTGATATAATTGTATTTCTATACCTGTTATACATTTGTTATATCCTTCATTACTTGTACTTTATGTTCTTATCTATGTTGTTCTTCTATGATCTACTTATATGTGGTATAAATGTATACTTGTATTCCATTCTAGTGCTTTTTTGTATTATATGTGGTTATTATAGAACTGTTAGTGTAACTAGTTTGGGCTACCATTGTGGGACATTTCCTAATTGTAGGTGATGTGCCCTTAGTGTGTATTTTATATGCTTTATTTTTTACTTTTCTCCATCTACCTATAATACCTACTGTGTACAAGTGTACTATACTTATCCCTACTATTCTCTTTTGGTGCAGATTCTAGTGTATGTGAATCTCACTTATCTTGATATAGGTCTCCTTTAAAGTTTTTCTATGTAGCGGTTGGACTTTTATGCTTCTGAGGTCCATATCTATCTTTATGTGTTAGTTTATGTATTAACTAGTATTCAAAAACAGATAATATTTCTATTGGGTATTCTGATGTATTTGACTTATAGATTATAGTCGTATATCTTAAACTATTAACACCTGGCTTTGGGAGTTGGTTTAATATCTTTGGTTATATGTTTCTGTATTCATATTTTACTATATGGTTAGGCTTTGTTCTAGAAGCCTTGCCTTGAGGTTATTTCAAACTTTTTCCTTTTTTATATCAATTTGTGTGATAGGCTTACTTTGCAAGGTTCGCCGAGGCAAGTGCCATCATGACCCTTATTTTAGGGTTATGGCAAATTGGTATTAGAGTAGCTAGGTTCATTGGTTTCAATGATCTAAGAACATGATGTCTAATAGAGTCTCTTAGATCGATATGTAGATATTCGTATCTATCTTTAGGAGGTTATAGGATGCCTTTAGGAAACTTTCCTTATTTTATTCCTTATCATGTGAATTTATTTATACCTTATATTTTGAATTTCGTTTCACTCTTTCTGCATAGATGGTGTTGACTAGGTCCTATAAGGTTAGAGATATAAATCATGCTTCTGGAGAGAGATCCCAATCAAGAGGGCGCGACTCTAATTGTGGATGGGCTTGAGGAAGCCTATAGGTACATATATTTACCCTATCTAGAAGTAATGTTAGGGTACTCTCCCCTTAGCCTTATGTGTAGCATGTTAGAGGTACAGGTCCTACTTTAGTTCCTCATAGTTTTTCTATCCCAGTCTTGAAAGGGTTGTTGATGTGTTTGTTGGCCCATTTAGAGGGTTTTACTTTAGTTATGACAGGTGTTCCTCCAGTCCCAATTATTGATCCTTTAATTGCACCTATTTCTATCATAGGTACTCTTCAGACCCTGAGTACTATTCCTATTTAAATGCTGGTATCAAAGTGTGGTGTTTTAAGGTTGAAAGTTCAGCCTTCTTTAATATTACATCCTAATATGGGATCTCAGCATACCAGATTCACTATTTCTTCTCTTGCTGTGAGTATAGTTATGTCTTCTAAGAATTATAAGAGGTTTGAAAATTTTACTCATTTTAGTCCATCTAGATTTAGTGGTACTATAGACAAGGATGCCTATGAGTTATTGATTCACAGGCAAGATAAGTTACATAATTTGGGTTCACTTGAGTTGCATGGTGTTACTTATACTACCTATTAGTTAAGAGATGCTGCAAGAGATTAGTGGAGATCGCTTACTAGTTGTAGACCTCTTGATTCTCCTAAGATAACATAGGATCAGTTTGTTGATGCCTTAATAGAGAGTTTGTGCCTTACAGTCTTAGGGATTGGATGATAGATGAGTTTGATCGCCTGTAACAAGGCTCTAAGATGGCTGCTTAGTATGAAGTACACTTCCATTCCTTGTATAGATATTCCTATGCTAGCATGTCCATTGAGTCTGACAAGATTCAACAGTTTGTGTAGAGATTGAATGTTTTCCTTCAGTTGGCTAAGTATCGGTTATTTTATTTTGAGTGTATTTTTGGAGTATAGTGGATTATACTAAGATGAATGAGGGTATTCTTTGAGTATCTCAAGAAGGCACCAAAAAGGTGCACCATTTTTTGAGTTCAGAGGTCACACCTCTCTAGGCAGAGATTTTTGATATTCTTATAGGTATTATAGTAAACTAGTGCAAGCAACCTTGTAGAGTTTAGGTAGTGGGTTTTCTAGTCTAGCAGTTCAGGGTGGTTGTCTAGACTCAATAGTACTTTCTTATGTTAAGTTAGGTCATAGAGTTTGCTATGTATATGATAAAATTGTCCATTCAGCCAAGGACTGACCCCTCCTTGTGATTAGATCTACTTCTATTACAAATATAAGAGATAAAAGTTCTACTCGAGGTATGAGAGGTAGAGATAATGGATCCTGTGGTGGTGGTCGTAAGGCTATTTAGATCATTAGTGGTTGTGGATAGTGCTATGCTATAGTAGCTAGACCAGAGAAAGAGGCTTCAGATAGTGTGGCAGGGTATATTTCATTCATGTCCTAAAAGGGTTATATCTTTTGTTTAGGCTTATCGATTTGTTGAGAGGGGATATTTGTTGTACTTGGCTCATATTTGGGATACTAGTGTTGCTTTACCTTCTTCTTTGGATCTTGTTCATGTTGTTTGTGTGTTCATTTATGTATTCTCTACATATTTCCTTGGTATGACTCTAGATCGTGATATTGATTTTGCCATTGATGTTGAGCCAGGAACTAAGCCTATTTCTATTCCTCCTTATAGGATAGCCCTAGTCGTGTTAAAGGAATGAAAGAATCAATTGTAGGAATTATTAGATAAGGGATTTATCCAACCTAATGTATCACCTTGGGGTGCTCATATTTTGTTTGTGAATAATAAATATGGATCTATACAGATGTTTTAAATTATTGGTAGTTGAATAAGAGATGATTAAGAATAAGTATCTTCTTCATCCCATTAATGATTTGTTCAACCAACTTTAGGGTGTCGTAGTGTTTTCAAAGATTGATTTGAGGTCCATGTATGACCAATTGATTATTAGAGCTTTACATATTCCATAGACTACTTTTTGGACTTAATAAAGTTCTTGGTCATGTCCCTTGGGTTGACCAATGTCACAATCACATTCATAGAGTTGATGAACCGGGTGTCTCGGCTATATCTCAACTCCCTTGTTACTGTATTTATATAAAATATCTTGGTTTATTCTAAGAGTGAGGTTGATCATGAGGATCATTTACTAAATTTTCTTCAAAGATTGAGGGATGAAAAGTTGTATGCCAATTTCACCAAGTGTGAGCTTTGGTTGGATTCTGTTTTTTTCTTAGGTCATGTGGTGATTAAAGAGGGCATTATGGTTTATCTAGCCAAGATTTTAATGGTTCATGATTAGACTAGACCTACTTACCCATCTAGATTTTGATTTTTGTTGTCTTGGCAGGTTATTATCGGTGTTTTATTAAGGGTTTTTCATTTATTGTAACTCATTTGACCAAGTTAACTCAGAAGAATATTTCCATTCAGTGGTCTGATGCTTGTGAGGAGATATTCTAAATGCTTAAGTATTTGTTCACTTTAGCTCATATCTTGACTTTGCCCAAGGAGGACGTGGGTTTTACCATCTTTTGGAAGGCTTCAGGTGTTGGGTTAGGCATTATGTTGATGCATGAGAGTAAGGTGACTACATATGCTTCTCATCAATTGAAAACCTATGAGAGAAATTACTCTACCCATGATATAGAGTTTTGTGTGGTTGTTTTTGCTTTGAAGTTGTGGAAGAACTACTTGTATGTACTCCATTGTGAGATTTTCTCGTATCATCATAGCCTTCAGTATTTCTTCACCCAGTGAGATCTTAATATGAGATAGCGTCATTGGCTTAAGTTGCTTAATGATTATAACTTGACTATTCTCTATTATCCAGGTAAGGCTAATGTGGTTTCAGATGCCTTGATCCAGAAGTCGACTAACATGGGTAGCATGGCGCATCTTTTGACCTAGTAGAGGCCTTTGGCCATAGAGGTTTAGTTTTTAGCTAACTCGAAGGTTAGGCTTTCTATTTCAACACCTGGACGTGCTTTGGCATTTGTGGAGACTAGGTCTTATTTGATGGAGAAAATTTAAGTTCATTAATTTGATAATGCGAGATTGATGTTAATTTGGGATAAAGTGTTGAGTGGTAAGTCTAAGAAATCCTCACTAGCTTTCGATGGTGTTCTAAGGAATGGGACTGAGTTTGTGTACCTATAGTGGGTGATTGGATTAAATTGAATTTTGAGAAGGCCCATTGTTCTAGTTATTCTATCCATTCAAGAGTGACTAAGATGTATCGTGACTTAAGACATCATTACTGGTAGGGTGGTATAAGGAAAGGTGTAGATAATTTTATAGCTTATTGCCTTTATTTCCAGTAGGTAAAGGTCGAGAATTTGAGACCTGGTGGATTGGTTCAAAGATTACCCATTCTTGAATGGACGTGGGAACAAATCACTATGGACTTCATGACCGAATTACCTTGCACCTATCATGGATCTAATAGTGTTTGGGTCATCGTGGATCGATTGACCAAGTTTGCTCATTTTCTCACCAGTTCAGGTCTTTTTTAGTGCTGAGAGGTTGTCTCGTATCTATATTTAGGATATTATACGACTACATGGTGTGCCAGTGTCAATCATTTTAGATTAAGGTATTGTGTTTACATCTCACTTTTGGAAGACTTTTTAGGATGGGTTGGGTACTCGGGTTGATCTTAGTACAATATTTCAACCCCAGACTAAAAGCCAATCAAAGCAAACTATCTAGGTTTTGAAAGATATGCTCTATACTTGTATGATGGACTTTTTTAGCTAGTGGGAGGAATATTTAGCCTTTGCAGAGTTTGCATAAAATAATAGCTACCATTCCAGTATCGATATGGATCATTTTGAGGCTTTGTATGGTGGGCATTGTCACTCTCAAGTGGGTTAGTTTGAGGTTTCTAAGGTTATACCTCGAGATACGGACTTTCTTCATGAGTCTTTGGATTGAGTTCAGATAATTCAGGATAGACTTTGAGTAGCTCAGAGTAGGCAGAAGTGTTATGATAACCATAGACTTTGATTTTTGAGATTTGGTATTGGTGATTGTGTTTTCCTTTATGTTTCACCCATGAATGGTGTGATAAGGGTTAGGAAGAGGGTCAAGCTTAGCCCCAGGTATATTGGCCTATTTTAGATTCTTTACACTGTTGATGATGTGGCTTATTAGTTAGATTTGCCCCCAGTTTTTTTAGTTGTTTATCCAGTTTTTCATGTTTCTATGTTTTGTCGCTACATTTTAAGTGAGCCTCATGTCATTTGTTAGGAGTCAGTTCAATTAGATAAGAAGTTTTCATTTGTTGAGAAGCCGGTCTCAATATTGGCAAGGGATGTTAGATAGTTGCACTCTAGAGGTTTTCCTATGGTTAAGGTCCAATGGTAGCAATAACATGTAGATGAAGCTACTTGGGAGGTCGAGTTCGAAATAGGTAGTTCTTATCCCCAGCTCTTCACTGATTCAGGTATTTCTTTTGACTTTAGTTTGAGGACGAACTAGATTTGTAGTGGTGGGTGATGTAACGACCTGAATTTTGATGAAATATGTGAAATATATTTTTTGTATGATTGTACAATTTTACCCCTCCCCGTGGTTGCATTTTTGTATTTTTGAGGTTTGGGGATGATTGGCATGGTTCTCATTGTATTTTGGTGTCATTTTTGTGATTTTGTAGTATTTTGTGGCTTTGAGATCCTTATAGTTGATTTCAGGTTATATCTTTTGATTCGAGCAACGGATAGCAAAATGAATTGCACCGGTAGATCTGGAACATCAATTTTAGGGTAGTAACATAGTTGGTGTGGTTTAGGGCTTTTAAATCTTATTTCCACCCTCAACTTGAAAAGTTGTGATTTTGGGTTTCGGGGGTCAACTTGTGAAAACAACATCTTTTTGAAAATTCTATATCTCCATGGAGTTTGAAGCATCAAATTTGATTCGGTAGCATAGTTTGTTTGAGTTCATAGGATTCCAAATGAATCCCGAGGGGCTCGTGGAGACTTGTAATTGCACCAAGTCCCCAGCTGGTGCACCACTCAGCTAGTGCATAGCTATCATGATAGGAGTACCATGATTGTGATTGAGCTAGGGAAAGTGTTGCGATCATGACACCCCTTTTCAGATCGCGATAGGCCTGTCAGTCAAGGTGCTGCAATCTCGACCAATGGCCCACTATTACGCGACCTTTGTATCTAAATACAACTTTTTTGCTATGTTTTATCATTTTTTAGACTTGGTTAAGTTGTATAACACTCGTTTCAACTAATTTCTTCCATCTTTAACATTAATTCCTTGTTTTAAACACTAATTAAAGTATGTAATTTAGGGATTTTGGCCTATAAGGCCTAAAAAATGGTATTTCTCCAATTCAAACCCCAATTTAACTCCTTTTTTCACTCTAGTAAGTTTCTAATCCTATAATTATCCATTTTCCCTCAATTTCACCTTCAAAATAACTTCGATTCTTGATTTTTTAATGGATTTTGAAGATTTTACCCAGTAAAATTTAAAAATTATTTTTCTTCTATTTAGACCTCATTCTAAACTCATTTTCACTTGGGTTTTCAGCCAGGTAGTTTATTTTTATACAAAAAAATGTTAAGAGAAGGAGAACTAATCATGAAAAATGGCTATCTTATAATGTTGTGCCCATGTGGTGGCCTATTTTTGCTATTATGTGGTGGTTTGGGGACATTATGCTTTTTGTGGGATCGTGTGTGGTCCTATATGATATTGATAACCTTGTATACTTGATGATAATTGTATCTTATTTGATAAAAAGGAATGTTGTATGTTTTGTAATATATTCATACTCTATTGGTATATGAATCTATTGGATTTCATGGATACCTGGAAATAATAAGTTGATATTTATCTCATATCCTAGTATATTGGTTTGTTGTGGAACTACTCATTATGGTTTGTTGTGGAAATACTCTACTGTTAGTTGTAAGTATTACATCCTCATATGCATTAATGAAACAATGGTACCACCATGGAAATTCTAAAAAAACACTGGCAATATCTTTTTATGACAAAAAATGTAACATCTTATAAGACCCTCCCCAAGGGATGTGCCGATAAGGAGATATAGATATATGGATTGTATATGGTTTGACGAACCCCTCCATGGGTCCTACATCGAGAAGCTTTAGCTCGATAGATGTACAAGGAGGTTGTACGATAGTCTCAAAGTTTGTGCGATGACCTCGAGCATTACATTATTATCATAATAATAATAATAATCCTCATCATAAACATTGTATTTACTTTATTATTCTTGTGATATGATTGTATTTCTATCTTGGCTTTTTACTTATACATTTGTTATATCTTCCATTACATGTACTTGTTGTTCTGTCTATGTTTTCCGTCTGTGCTCTACTTATATATGGTATCAATGCATACTTGTTTTCCTTTCTACTGCTTTGTTTTATTATATATTGTTATTATTAAACCATTAGTGCAAGCGGGATGTGCTACCATTATGAGACATTTTATGATTGCAGGTGACGTGCCCTTAGTCTGTATTTTCATGTTTATTTTCTACTTTGCTAGGTCGGCATATCGTAACTACCGAGTACAAGTGGATTGTACTCATCCCAACAGTGCCTTTTGGTATAGATTCTAGTGCAGGTGCGTTTGACGTGGCTTGAGTTTAGGTTTCTTCAAAGTTGTTCAAGGTAGTAGTAGGACATTTATGCGTTTGGGGTCCACTCTTATCTTTATGTATTAGTTTATGTCTTTACTAGTATTCGAAGTCAGATATTGTTCCTATTGGATATTGTGATATATTTGACTCATGAATTTTATTAGTATTTCTTATCATATTTTCACCAGGTTTTGAGAGTTATTTTAATATCTTTGGTTGTATGTTTCTGCTTTCATATTATATTATATGATTCAACTTTGCTCTAAAAGCCTCTCCTTGGGGTTATTTCTATATTTCCCCCCTTGTGTATTAGTTTTAGTGATAGACTTACTTGTCATGGTTCACCGCGACAAGTGCTATCATGACCCTTATTTTTTTATTATGATTGTTGGTGTCTAGTATTAGATCTAGAATGAGGAAGTTTGCTTCTGGTTTGTCTGATGATTTGCAGTTATAGTGTAAGGATGATATGTTAAATAATGATAATGACATATCCAGGCTGGTGGTTTATATGTTGTAGGTAGAAAGTGAGAAAAAGAAGAAAGTAGAGAAAGGAGAAAGGTAGAACAAGAATTTTAGATATTTAGAGTAGGGGGAAATCAGTAAAATAGTGGGAGAGATGGTAGCCAGTGGACTAAGAAGAAGAACTAGGGATATTATTATTCGACAACTAGTACTCATTATCCTAAGCCTTCTAGTGATCATCATTTTTAGGCTTGTAGTGGTCCTAAGAATAAAGGTGCCCAGTCGCAGGATAGTGGAGCTTAGTAATCCCCACCTTATCTTTATTGCCATTTTTGTGGGTAGCTTCACCATGGATAGTGTGAGGGGATAAGAAATTAGTGTTATAATAGTGGTCAGTTGGTCATATGCACCAAGATTTTCCTTCGGCCAAAGTTTCCATAAGACCTAGTAAGGTTTTGATCACCACTTCTTTGATCTTGAACCAAAGGGCATCACTTCATGTACCATAACTGGCTGGAATTGTCTCTATGCTCTTGCTACTCATTAGGAATATGAGGCATCTCCCGATATTGTTAATGTTATGTTATAGCTCTTCTTTTGTGATGATTATTGTTTGCTTGATTCGAGTTCTACCCTATCTTATGTGATCCATTATGTAGTTGTACACTTTGGTTTTGGTCCTAAGAAAATTTTTGACCTTTTTTTATGTCTACTCTGGTGGGTGAGTCTATTGTTGTTAGAAAAATCTATAGGGGTTGTGTGGTGTCCGTTCTAAATAGGGAGACATTGGTGGATTTGATAGAACTTAAGAAGACTGATTTTAATGTAATATTGGGGATGGATTGCTTCATTAGTACTATGGTTCTCTGGATTATAGGACCCAAAAGGTCAGTTTCCATTTTCCTAATGATCTAGTGATTAAATGGGATGGGAGTTTGTTAGTACCCAAAGGGAGTTTTATTTCTTATCTTAGAGCTCGGAAGTTGATTTTCCAAAGGGTACTTGTATCATCAAGTTTAGGTTAAGGATTCTAACTTTGAAAGTCTTTCCTTTAAATTTGTCCCTTTGAGTAATGAATTTCCTGATATTTTTCTTGATGATCTTTCTGGGATCCCTTCTGATAGGGAAATAGATTTTGGGATTGATCTTCTACTGGATACCTGTTTCATTTCATTCCTCCTCATAGAATGGCTCCGACTGAACTAATGAAACTTAAGGTGCAATTAAAGGATCTTCTTGATAATGGCTTTATTCATCCTAGTGTTTCTCCGTGAGACAATCATGTACTTTTTGTGCAAAAGAAAGATGGGACTCTTCAAATGTGTATACACTATTGTTAATTGAATAAGGTTACAGTGAATTATAACACTCCTCTCCCAAGGATTGATGATCTTTTCAACTAGCTTTAGGGTGGTAGGTGTCTCTCTAAGATTGATCTTTATTCGAGATACCACCAACTAAAAATTAGGGAGGTTGATATTCCCAAGCTTAATTTCCAAACTCGATACTACCATTATGAGTTTTTGGTTATGTCATTTGGGTTGACTAATGCTTCGACTGCTTTTATGGATTTTATGAATTGGGTGTTTAGGTAGTTTCTTGATTTTTTTCGTTATAGTCTTCATTGATGACACCTTGGTGTACTCTAAAGTAAGGAGGATCATGCCAGTTACCTCTGAATTGTGTTAAAGACTCTTAAAGACCAGAAATTGTTTGCAACATTTTCTAAGTGTGTATTTTGGCTAAGTGTCGTGACCTCTCTTGGTCATGTTATTTCAAGTGAAGGGATAAAGGTGAATCCATAAAAAATTAAGGCATTTAAGAGGTGGCCTAGACCCATGACTCCAACTGACATTCGGAGTTTCTTGGACTTTGCTGGGTATTATAGAAGGTTTGTGGCGGGTTTCTCATCCATTCTACTTCGCTTACAAATTCAACTCAGATAAAGGTTAAGTTTCCATGGTCTGATGCGTAAGAAGGTAGTTTTGAGAAGTTGAAGGACAAATTGACTTCTGCGCCAGTTTTTACCCTACCCGAGGGTACTAATGGATTTGTTGTGTATTGTGAAGAAATTATTCGACTCACAATAGCTTTCAGTATGTGTTTACACAGTAGGATTGAATCTAAGGCAGAGGCAGAAGCTCAAATTGCTTAAGGATTATGACATAAGCCTTCACTACTATCTAGGTAAAGCTAATGTTGTTGATGATTCTCTTAGGAAGTTGTCTATGGGAGCTTATCTCACGCTAATGAGAAGAAAAGGGAGTTGGTGAAGGATATTCACAAGTTGCCTAACTTGAGAGTTCATCTTTTGGACACTGAGGATTGAGGATTGATTGTTTAGGAAGTAGTTAAATTATTTATTATTATTGAGGTGAAGGAGAAATAGGTTATGGATCCCCTACTTATGCAGATTAAGGATGATTTAGGTCAGCAAGAAGTTATGGGTTTTAGGATTAGGGGTGATAGCATCTTGAGGTATCAAGGAAGGTTGTGTATTTCTGATGATAATGGGTTACGAGAAAGGATCTTGGTTGAGGCTTATGAGTCTTGATATACATTTCTTCCGGGTTCAACTAAGATGTATCATGACTTGAAGGATATCTATTGGTGAAATCATATGAAGAGAGATATGGAAAATTTTGTTGCTAAGTGTATGGTTTGTCAATAAGTCATGGTTGAACATTTAAGGCCTAGTGGCATATCTCAAGAGATAGAATTCCCTATATGGAAGTAGGGGATGATTAATATGGATTTCATTTCGGGTCTTTTACGATCTTGGAATTAATATAATTTATTTAGGTCATTGTGGAAAGGATGACTAAGCATGCTCACTTCTTGCCTATGTGGACTAACTACACAAGAGACAATTATTCTAAGTTGTTCAGTTAGGAGATAGTTAAGTTGCATAGTGTGCAGGTGTCCATTATTTTAGACTGAGGCACATAGTTTTCTTCTCACTTTTGACGTTTGTTTCAGAAAGTAGTGAACCTTATCATCAATTTCCTCTACCAAATGGTTGGACAAGCGGAATGCATTATTCAGACTTTGGAGGATATTCTATGTTCTTATTTGATTGACTTTAAAGGTAGTTGGATTGACCATTTACCTCTTATTGAGTTTTCTTACAACAATAGTTACCATTATAGCATCTAAATGGCTCGTTTAAAAGCTCTTTATGGTAGGAGGAGTAGGTATGCTATTTGATGGTTTGAAGTGGGTGAGACTAGGCTTTTTGTTCATGACATGGTTTACCAAGTAATGGAGAAGTTGTAGGTGATTTGAGAATGACTTAAGACTGCTCAAAGTCTCCAAAAGTTTTATGCAGATGTGAGGCAAAGGGAGTTAGAGTTCGAAGTGGATGACTGGGTGTCCTTAAAAGTGTATCCTATGAAAGAAATCATGAGATTTGGGAAGAAAAGGAAGCTCAATCCTCATTATGTTGGTCCATATCAAATTGTGGGGAGAATTGGGAATGTTGTGTATGATTTGGAATTTTCTACGAGTTTGGCTTCTATTTATCTTGTCTTCCATAAGTCTATGTTGAAGAAATGTGTGGTTGAGCCTTCCTTGATAGTGCCCGTTGAGGATGCTGGTGTTCGGATTCTTTGTCGTATGAGGAAGTCTCGGTTGATATATTTGATATACAAGTTCATAGATTGAAGACAAAGTATTAGCATTGGTGAAGGTTCTTTGGAGAAATAAAAAGGTGGAAGAAGCTACATTGGAAGCTAAAGAAGATATGCGAGTCAAGTACCCATTCTTGTTGCTCGGGTTGGATGAAAGTGATTAAGGTATGAGTTTTGTTTCCCTCTGGTTTCTTTGTAAATCTATCCTTGAATTTTTACTGTATTCTTGCTATTCTTGTGCCAAAAAGTCCCTAACTCATCATTCGAAGATAAATGATCCTAAGGGGGTAATGTAAGACCCCGCAAAATTTCAACGAATTAATTTTTGACCCTCATGTTTGCATAATGTCAATTTTTGACTTGAATTATGTTTAAAGATGTTAAAATGGTGTTTAGGGAATGTTTTGAAATTTTTGGAAGGGGTTCGAGGCTATTTTTGAACTCCGAGGTAGTGTACCTCCGTGATAATAGCATGCCACGCCACATGAGCTCCGTGATAGCAACGTGGCACGAAGGCTAGCCTCTACGATATTAGTGTGCCACACTACTGTGTTTAAAATTTTTTATTTTTTTCACTTAAGGTGAGGGGATTTTGGTCTTTTTAACCCTTGTACGACATAAAAATAAAATAACCGCTTTTTCCATCAGTTTTCAAAGATCAAAATCATTATTTTTCTTCTCTAACTCAAAACCCAAGGAAGCTCAAGGATTTTAAAAGGAATTCACCGTTCAAGCTCCAAACTTCTAATTCTCTTCAAATTGTTCTATATTTGAGGCATGTTCCTCATCACTGAGTTGCATTTTTACATTATGGCATTACATGATTGAATATTTATGTGATTTTGATTGATGGATTTGAAATTGGGTTGAGGGATTTTGATGGTTATTACTTGAATTGTATTCTCTATGTTTTAAATGCCAAATTCATGTTTTAATTCATGGTTTTGGGGGCTGAATTGGTGCATTGTTTTAATGGTTGGAATGGGGGTCATGGGTTTCCCCAAATTGATGGAACTTTAACTTGATAATTGCGTTAACCTTAACCCACCTAGTAAACTTGATTTTTAATATGGATAATTGTATGGTTTAACTTGTATTTTGACCCCATTTCATAGCATTAAAGGATAAATAGTAAAAATGGTTTCTGGATAGACCTGGTGGCCATGGCTTGGATTTTAAATTAAAATTGGGAGTCAATTTGGTTATATGGATTGGTTTGTCATAATTGAATTAGCTTGCAAGTATATTGGTATGACGATACCTAGTTGGTAAATGCCTTAATGAAAGACTTTTGGGTTAATGGTTGGTTTATGTGCAACTGTTTAAATTTGGGCTTAAAGAAAATTATGTAGCTCACCATGAAGATGTAGATCCGAGGGGATCAACACTGAAAACCATGTTTTTCCAGCGTGGGGTTCCATGTGACTATGTATTTGGTGCACATATTATATATATATAGAGAGAGGGGGGGGACTATTGCCTTGATCTCTTTAGCCTTTCCACAGTTTTTCCTCAGTTTGGCAGCTAACACGCTTTAGGGCCCTTCCGGCAAGGAGAGATAGACCCACATAGCCCATGGGTTCCTTTAGGACGAAGCGAGCTACATAGTTCAGATTAAATACTTTAAACACTCATGTTCATGACCCTTGTCCATATCCTCACATCCTATATTATATATGAATTTTGAGCTTGTGCTTTATACTGGTTTTTGTAAATGGCATTATTTTATCCATTTTCCTGAGTTACATGTCAGTGTTTGTTCCACTGATCGTCCCTGGACACTACATCATTTCATGATGTAGGGTCCGAGGGCTTTCTTGTTCCTCCAGTACAGCGTTAGGTGATTCAGTATTCCAGTGGATCTGTTGTGATGTGAACCCCTATCTTTCAGAAGGCCCTGCCATTTTGCAAGTTTCTTTATTGTTTTTAGTATTATTTAGTATTCCATTTTGGATTTTTTTTGTCATAGTCGAGGGCATATCCTGACTTGGTTTGGTATTCTGGTTTAGAGGCTTTTGTGGACAAGTGTGGGTTAGTTATTTGTCTAGATTCTTAGAACTATCTCTTGACTGATGTATTCTCATTACTACTTTGGGTTAACTTCCGCTATTTATTATTTATGTGCACTTGATGAATGCTATGGGGGTAGTCTCCAGCCCATAGTGGGCTTGAGATACCAACCACAACCAGTCCTGAGTTCAAGCTATGACCAAAACCCTGGTGAAAAAGTGTTACAAGGAAAGAAAATGGAGGCCATCTAGATGACAAAGGGGTCTTGAGAATCCGAGGTCGATTATGTGTACCTTGAAAAGATAATTGATTCCAACATTCTTGCAGAGGACCATAATTCCAAGTACTCCATACATATCTTGGTGCCAACAAGATTTATAGATACTTCAGATAATACTTTCATGGAAAAGGATGAAGCATCAAATTTAAGTTTAAAATTGCCAGCAAGTCATGTATGAACATCAAAAGCCTAGTTGTACATTTCAATAGATGCCCATTCCAGAATGGAAGTGGGAACAGAGCTTCCAAAAACCTTGGGTATATATGAATACATTTGGGTTATTTTTGATCAATTGACTAAGTCGACTCTCTTTATTCTAGTAAGATGTGACTATAATGTGGTGTCACGACCCAAAAACAAAGGGTCATGATGGCACTTCTCGTGGCAAGCCTTTACCAGTATGCCTATAACCCAAACTGATATGAAATAAAAGTTTCAATACCAAAACCTAAGGCAAGACTCCTAGAGTGCAGTCAAACGACATAGTCAATGATACCTAACTAAAGCCCAAAACCTAGTGTCACAGTGTATGACCATAACTAGAACAACTCAAGATAAAAAACATAAGATGTCCAAAATAGGAATAACTTTGTCACTGAATACAAATAAAGACAAAGTCTAAATAAGGAAAGGCGATAGTCAACTCCTGGAGCATGAAATAGATCACTACCTCGAAAAGGTAAAAATGTTGCCTGAATCAACCTCTATGAGGCATACTCGACCCTTGCTCTACACAGAAAGGGCACAGTAAGGGTGAGTAAGGTCCACTTGTACTCAGTAGGTATCATGGGCCAACTGAGCAAAGTAGAAAACAAGGCTTACCAAATGTACACTAATGGCACATCACCTGCAACCAAAAAATGTCCCAAATGGCAGCCCACACCGTCTCCACTAATAGTTCTATAATAATCACATACACGATAGAAAATACGAGAAAAGAAAAGAAGGATAAAAATATTACACATGCAACTAAGAAGGCAGAAATACACATAGATAGGTATACATCAAGGGAGATAAAGTAAATCGGCTATAGGTACAATGTAAAGTCAATACAGAAATACAACCACAACATAAGCACAATATATAAAATGCAATGAAGATAATGATGATGATAATGATGATGTGATACATGAAGTCATCAAACAACCACTGTATACACTTACAGAGTTAATGCTGGAGGACATACGACCCATAGGGGGTCCATCAACCCGTATACAACTAATATCCATATCTTCTATTGGGTACATCCTTCGATAGAGGGTTTTTAAAATGTCAAATTTTCTATCAGGAAAAGTCAGTATTTCCAGTAGTTCCATGGCGGTACCAATGTTTCATGAATGAATATGATATGATGATGTAATGCTCACAACCAACCAACATGAGAAATTATATATCTAACCAAAATACAAAAAAAGAGAGCCAAAATCTACTTATTTATCCAAACATCTATGAGTTTGACATGAAATATATGCTAACATAATGAAATACATCATAGAAGTCACCATTGATACCACATAAAGATT
Organism: Capsicum annuum; assembly: GCF_002878395.1. Taxonomy (NCBI): domain Eukaryota; kingdom Viridiplantae; phylum Streptophyta; class Magnoliopsida; order Solanales; family Solanaceae; genus Capsicum; species Capsicum annuum. Next base: position 123,414,719 of record NC_061118.1, read on the forward strand.
TTTCATTCAACAAGATACAACTAATTCCACATATACATAACCAATAAAATCATATAGGACCCCATACAGTCACACAGAGAAAATAATGTTGCAAACCACTGCATAACATCTATATATAAGCCCCCACATGGGTACAAAATAATAAACATAGTCATTTTCATGATTAGTTCACACACCCTTAACAAGATTTTGTACCAGCATTAACTACCCGACCTAGTCTGAAGAAAGTTAAGCCATAACCAACCTCGAATACTAAAAAGTGGTCAACAAGCATTTAATCCAAAGCCTTAATCCTCTCAATTTTCCTTTGAATCAACTAAAACATATAAACGTTGAGTCTGCATTTCAAAAGAAGTCTAATGATACCCATATTGCTTAATTTCAAGTCGGGGTCAAAATGGACCCCTGAAACGGTTTTACAAAAAAGAATAGTAAAATCATAATTTTATTTTTGAAATATGTTTTCCATATTTTTAGGAATCTACATCTAAAAACCCAAGCGTAAACGAGTCAAAAATGAGGTCCAAAATAAAGAAAACCCATGTTTAAGCTTTACAGACAAAAATCCTCAAAATTTATTTTAAAATTAGCAATTGAAGTTGTTTCGAACATGGTATTAAAAGAAATGTGATAATTATAGGATTAGAAACACACCAAGGTAAAAAAAAAAGGGATTGAAATTGGTGTTTAAATTGGAGGGTTAAAATTCTTAGGCCTTACTGGCAAAAATCCCCAATTTCTACCTTTTTAATTAGCGTTTATACAAGAATTACATGAGTGAATTTGGAGAAAAATGTTAAAATATGTGTTATGGAGCTTACACAAGGTTATAAGGAAAAAATTGCTCAAAAGCATGAAGCCCTATGTTCCAAATCTCAAAAATGGTTAAAAATGGCGAAACATGGACTTAGGTATCGCAATCGCGATTGCAATCATCAAGTCGCATTTGTGGCACCTGGTCTGGGGGTGGGTATCGTGTACGTGACTCTATCATTACATACATGACTTTCACGATCATAACCAACAGGTCGCGTACGCGAAACAAGCATTGATTAGCTGAGTCGCTTAAGCAATTGGCCCATCGCTTACGCGAGTACACCAACTGATGACTTAGAAAATTTCAAGTCTTCGCAGACCCCTCAATATTCATCTAGAATCCTGTGAATGCACTCAAACTATGTTACCCTATCAAATTCGACGCTCTAGACTCAATGGAAAGATCAAGATTTCAAAAAAAAATTGTTTTACATATTCAGCCCTCGAAACCCAATTTCACAACTTTTCAAATCGAGGGTCAAAATGAGATATATAAGCCATAAAACCACACCAACCATGTTACCAACCTAAAATCAACATTTTGAATTTGTTGGCACAGTTTGTTTTGCCATTCGATGCACCGATCAATAAATGTTGAGCAAAGTTAACTATAAGGCTTTTCAAGCCAGCAAAAACCACAATATCATATAAATCACACTGACATACATCAAAAAGTATGCCAATCATCCCCACACCCCAAAAATACCACTAAGGAACCACAGGGAGGTATAAAATTATCAAATCACAAAAATATGAATATTTTGCATGAGTCATAAAAAATTAGGTCATTACATCATCCATAATTTAAAATCTAGGTCGTCCTTGAACTAATAGCAAGGGAAAATACCCGAGTCAACAAAAAGTTGGTGATATAAACTACACATATCATTCTTAGCCTCCCAAGTAGCCTCATCTATAGGACGATGACTCAACTAGACCTTAACGTTTAGAATATATCTAGATAGGCTCCTCAACAAATGACAACCGCTCGTCTAACTGAACTGAATCCCAACGGATGACATGATACTCATCCAAAATATAATGACGAAGCATGGAAATGTGAAAAATTGGATGAATAACTGATAGATCTAACGACAAAGAGAACTCATAGGACACATCACGAACAGTCCAAAGAATCTTAAATAGGCCAATAAACTATGGGCTAAGCTTTCCCCTCTTCCCAAACCTCATCATATCTTTAATGGGTGAAAATCATAGGAAAACACAATCACCAACAAGAAAACTCAAGGCACTAAGTTTATGATCTGAATAGCACTTCTTTTTACTCTAGGCTGCACGAAGCCTATCCTAAATGAACCAAACACTATCTAAGGACTCATGCAGCAAGTTTGTGCCCCGAGATCTAATCACAGAACCTCAAACCAACTAACTAGGGAGTGATAACGCCTACCATACAAATACTCAAAAGGATCCATATCAATACTAGAATGGTAGCTATTACTGTATGCAAACTCCGCTAAAGCTAGATGCAACTCCCACTCACCACCAAAGTCCATCACACAACCGCAAAGCATATTCTCCAAAACCTGAATAGTTTACTCTGACTGACCATTAGTCTGGGGTAAAATGTCATACTAAGATCAACTCGAGTACCCAACTTGTCCTGAAAGGTCTTCCAAAAGTAAAATGTTAGCATTGATCCTCGATTTGAGATAATAGACATTGACACACCATGAAGACACATAATATCATCTATATAGGTACAACAAAACCTTTGAGGACTAAAAGAGACCTAAACCAGAATAAAATAAACAAACTTGGTCGATCGATCCATAATGCACCAAACACTATCAGAACTATGAGATATATGAGGCAATCTAGTCAAAAATTCCATAGTGATCCGTTCCTATTTATACTAGGGAATGGGTAACCTCTGAAGCAATGTACCAGGCCTCAAATGCTAAGCCTTCACATACTGGCAATATAGTCAATGAGCTACAAAATTAGCTATAACTCTTTTTATACCACCCCACCAGTAATGCTACCATAAATAATGATACATCTTAGTCACTTTCAGAGGGATGGAATACCTAGAACAATAGGACACCTATAAAATCAGTCTAATCCAATCACCCTCTCTCGGTACACATACTCAACCTTTAATCCTTGAAATACCATCTAAATTAAGTAAGACTTACTTAGCGTCACCACTTAGCACCTTATCCCAAATTACCCTCACCCAACATAATCAAACTTATGAGCTCAAATCTGTTGTATCCAAGAAGACCTCGCCTACATGAATGACAAAACACCCTTAGGTGTCAAAATATCAAGACAAACTATTTGATTAGCTAAAGACTGAACCTCTAAGGCCAATGGCCTATCTTAGGTTAAAAGATGTGCCAAGCTACCCATGCTTGTCGACTTCTGGCTCAAGGTATCTGCAACCACATTAGCCTTACTAGAATGATAGAGAATAGTAAAGTCATAATCCTTAAGAAACTCAAGACAATAATGCTTCTTCATATTAAGATCTCACTGGGTAAAGAAATATTGAAGGCTACAATGATCAAAGAAAATCTCACAACGGACTCCATACATGTAGTGCCTCTACAACTTCAAAGGAAAAATAACCATGCATAAATCCAAATCATGGGTAGGATAATTCCTCTCATGGAACATCAACTAATGAGAAACATATGCAATAACCTTACCCTTCTGCATTAACACAACACCTAACCCAATACCTAAAGCATTACAAAATACGGTAAAGCCCATAATCTCCTTGGCAAAAGTAAAAGATGCGAGTTGATTTCAAAAAATCCTAAAGCTAGCCTCACAGCACCATACCACTAAAAGGAGATCTTCTTCTGAGTCAACTTGATCAATAGAGATGCAATAGATGAGAAACCCCCAACATAACACAGATAATAACCTATCAATCTTAGAAAACTATGAATCTCGATGGGCGATATAGGCCTTGCCCAATCATGAAGCATTTTAATCTTGGTTGGATCAACCATAATAAATACCATTCTTAGTCACTACATGACCCAAGAAAGAGGCAGACTCCAACCAAAACTCACACTTTGAGAACTTATCATACAACTTCTCGTCCCTCAGCCTCTAGAGCATTATCCATAAATGTGCATGATCGGCCTTACTCTTCGGATAAAATAAGATACCATCTATAATTACAATAAGAATGGATTTGAGATACAGTCAAAATACCCAATTCATCAAATCTATGAATATGGCTGGGGCATTTGTCAAGACAAAGGACATGATCAAGAACTCATAATAAATATATCGAGTCTGAAAATCTATCTTCAGAATATCTAAGGTACTAATCTTCAATTGGTGAAACTCAGATCTCAAATCAATCTTTGAAAATACCAAACCACTATTAAACTGATCAAACAAATCATCAATATGAGGTATAGGATACCTATTCTTAATCGTCACCTTATTCAACTATCGATAGTCAATACACACATGCATAGAGGCCTCATTTTTCTTCTCAAACAAGGACACAACCCAAGACAATACACTAGGTCGGATAAATCCCTTATCCAACAACTCTTACAACTGATCCTTTAATTCCTTCAACTAGGTTTGGGCCATCCTATAAGGAGGAATGCAAATAGGCTTGGTGACTAACTTAACATCAATGGAAAATCCAATATCACAATCTGGAGAAAACTAGGAAAATTCATTAGGAAATATCCATGCACTCACAAATAACCCAAATAGAACCTAAGAAAAGAGGTGAAGCAACACTAGAATCATAAATATAAGCAAAAGAAGACAAGCATCCCCTCTCAACCAAGCGACGAACGTGAACATAAGATATAACCCTTTTAGGACCTGAATGAAGCAGACCCTTCCAAGCTATCCTTGGTACACCTGGTGGAGCTAAAGTCATAGTTTAGCATAACAATCCAGGACAACAAGGTAAGGATCCAACCATTCCATACCCAAGATGACATTAAAGTCAAGGATATCTAAGATAAGAAAACCAACCCAAGTCTCACGCCTAGTAAAAGTCACAACACAACATTGGTGCACACGATCCACCATTAAGAAGTCTCCTAAAGGTATGGATACACTAATAGGAGTGGCAAGAGGTTCATTAACAGAATTAAAATTCCAAGCAAAATATACAAACACATAGGAGAAAAATATCCCAAATAAAATAACACAGATGAAGATCTAAAATAAAAGGGATGATACCTGTGATAACAACATCAAAATTATTTACCCATTGTCTGGCGAGTATAGCATAACACTATCCACGACCACCAACTACCTGAATAGCTTCATAACTAACACCACAAGCTCCACTGCCTCTTTCTCATGCACCTATTTTATAAACCCTACCTTTTATAACTGAAATAAAAGTAACCCTAAATATATAATGGGGGCAGTCCTTGGTAAAATAGCCAGTGTCATCACACATAAAACAAGCCCAATGGCCTAAGTTAATAGGAGAAGGTACAGCTAGACCGAACTGCAACCCTTAATTGTTGAACTAGAAGAACCCATTACTTGAACTATGCAAGGCTTCTTACACTAGTCTACCATGATACCAATGAAAACCTCTAGAATCTTTACCTCGAGAAGTGCAACCTCTGAACTCACCCATACGATGCACCTTCTTGGTGCCTCTCTGAGATGCTTGAAGAATACCCTCCATCATCTTAGCATGATCCACTATACGCTAAAAAATTGCTCTATACACTGCCATCTGATTCATAGTAAGATTAGGAGAGATATCCAACCCCTTTACAAACTTTTGAATCTTTGCAGATTTGGTGGCAATGATGGCATAAGAATATCTAGACAAGGCATAAAAGTGAGCCTCACATATAGCAATAGTTATAGAGCCCTGCTCTTGGTGATCAAAGTCATACCTCATCTGATCCCTCAGACTGTAAGGGACGAACCTCTCCAAAATATCCTCAACAAAATAAAGGAGAATCATGATGTTTGCAACTAACAAGTGACCTCTACAAATCTCTAGCGGTAATCTCTTAACTAATAAGTAGTATACGCAACACCATGCGACTCAAGAGAACCCAAGTTATGAAACTTATCATGAAAGTCGATCAAGAACTCATAGGCATTCTTGCTTTTAACACCACTGAACCTAGGACTACCCAAAAGAGTGAATCTCTCAAGAATCTTCTAATACTCATAAGATACAAGTGTACTCACAATAAATGGATGCATAGTGAATTATCCAGGCTAAGATTTCACCTTAGAAGGCAATATAGATGAAGGGTGAACTCCCATTCTCAGAATACCATACTCCAATCCAGGCGATGAAGGAGGAATAACACTTAGAGTCTGTGGAGTACCAAAAGTTAGTACTACTGACATATCTGTACTCAAAACTATAGGAACACCATAAGAAGACTCTAGCACAAACAGAGTTAAAATACTTAAAATTGGAGAAATACCAGAAGCACCCTCCAAATGGGTCAACAAACGAATTAACAACCCCTTCATGACTAGGGTAGAAGAACTCGATAGAAACAAAGTAGGGCCCTCATCTCCAACATGCACAATCTGATCCTCAAGGAAAAGTCCCCTAGAACTACTTCTAGAAGGGGTGGATCCACATACCCACCCACTACGTTGAGTTTTCCCATGACTCATAACTCGCCTTCTAGACAGGTTTCTCTTATCGGAGAAAGGCTCAACATCTCTAACCTTATGAGATCTAATCATCACCATCTATATAGAAAGAGTAAAATATGACTTAGAACACAAAGTATGGAGGAAATCTGTATGATAAGAAACAAAATGCAGGAAATTTCATAATGACATCCTATAGCCTATCAAAGATAGATATGGTTGTCTACATACCAATTTGTAAGACTCTATTCGACATCCTATTCTTAGATATTGAGAACAATGAACCTGGATCTATTATTAATTTTTCACAACCAATAACCAATGGTCATGATAGAACTTATTATTGCAAGCCTTGAAAAGTAAGACTAACACCCAAACTGCTATAAAATGAAAGATTTAATTGCAAAACCCAAGGTAAGACTCCTAGAGAGAAGTTGAAATATATGCATATAGTAAAAATTGAAATACATGGTCAATGATACAAAACAAAATGCTAAAACCTAGTGTCGTAGTGTAAGAACATAACGAGAACAACTCAAGATCAAATATATAAGATGTCCAAATTGGAATAACACTATCTCTGAATACAAATAAAGACATAATCTACAAAAAGAAAGAGAGTAGTCAACTCTGAGCACATGAAATCAACTGCTATCTTGAAAATCTTTAAATGTTGCTCAAATAAATCATTGTGAGGTGCACTCAAACCTAGATTTATAATGAAAGAGCACAATAGGGGTAAGTACGGTCCACTTGAACTCAGTAGGTATTATAGGCCAACTGAAAAATAGAAAATAAAGCATAAAAAATACACAGTAAAGGCACGTCACCTGCAACAAAAAATGTCACAAATAGTATCCCACACAATCTCCACTGATAGCTCTATAATAATCACATGCACCATGCAAAATATGAGAAAGGAATACAAGTATATAGATATTGCACAAAAAAGTACGAAGGCAGAAATACACAAGATAGGTATATATCATAAGAGATAAAGCAACAAGACTCAAGGTACAACATAATGTCAAGACAAAAATACAACCACAACATAAGCATAATATATAAAATATAATGAAGTGACAAGGATGATGATGATGACAATAATGATGTAATGCAAGAGATCACCGCACAACCTTCGTATACACCTATGAAGCTAAAGCATCCTGATGTAGGACCCATGAGGGGTTCGTTATATATCCATGTCTCCTTTCCTACACATCCTTTGGCAGAGGGTTTTTAAGATGTCACATCTTTGTTAGAAAAAGCCAATATTTCTAGTATTTTCAGTATTTCCACAATGGAACCAATGTTTCATAAATGAATATGATATAAGGATGTAAGGCTCACAACCAACCAACATGAGAAATTCTATATCCAACCAATATACAAACTAAGTGAGCAAGAATCCACTCATTTATCCATCCATGAATATGACCTCACATATTAGGCTTTTTTTAGTCAACAAGATACAACTAATTTCACATATAGATCGATAATATCATATAGGACCTCACACAGTCACAAATACAAAATAATATTCCAATACACTGAATAACATAAATATATAGGCCACCACACGAGAACAACACAATGAACATATCTATTTTTATGGTTAGTTCCTACACCCTTAACATGATTTTTTCATCAGCATTAACTATTTGGCCTAGTTTGATAAAAGTTAAGTCATAACCTACCTCGAATGCCAAAAAAAGGTCCACAAGACTTAAATTGGATGCCTTAATCCTCACGAATGGACTCGGAATCAACTAAAACATAGAAAAATTAATTCTACGTATCAAAATAATGGCAATGATACCCATATGGCCTATTTTCAAGTCGAAGTCAAAACAGATCCTTGAAATGGATTTTTAAAAAAGAAGGGTAAAATCATAATGTTATTTTTAAAACATATTCCCCATATTTATAGGAGTCTAATCGAAAACCAAGTGAAAATGAGTCAAAAATGAGGTTCAAATTGAAAAAAAAACATATTTAAGCTTTACCGACAAAAATTCTCAAAATTTATTTTAAAATTAGGAATTAAAGTTTTTTTGAAGATGTAATCCAAAAGAAAAGCGATATTATAGGATTAGAAACTTTCACAAGTGAAAACGGATTAAAAATAGGATTTAAATTTGAGAATTATAGTTTTTAGGCCTTATGGGCCAAAATCTCCAATTTCTACATTTTTAATTCACATATAAAAATGAATTACATGATGGAATTTGGAGAAAATAGTTGAAATAAATATTATCGATCTTACCCAAGCTTAAAGGTGGAAGACTTTTCTCAAAATCAAAAATCCCTAAGCTCCAAGTCTAAAAAATAGTGAAAATGGCAAAACATGGGTATATAAATGACCCAGGCATCGTAACTGCGATCACTGGGTCACGTTGGCGATACCTAGTCTGGGGCAGGTATTACATACATGACTTTGTTGCTGCATACATGACTCTTTATGGTAAATATGTGGTGTATGCAACACTTTCTATGATTAGCTGAGTCGCATAAGTTACTGTCCTATCACAAACACGAGTGCACCAGGTGAATTGGAGAATTCCAAGTCTCCGCAGACCCCTAGGGATTTATCCAAAATTCTATGAACATAAATGAACTACGCTATCCTATCAAATCCGATGCTCCAAACTCAATGACGATATTAAAATTTTGAGAAAATATCATTTTCACAAAGTTGACCCTAAAACTCAATTTCACAACTTTCCAAACTAAGGGTCGAAATGAGATATATAAGCCTTAAAACCACACCAATCATGTTACCAGCCTAAAATTGATGTTCTGTATCTGCTGGTGTAGTTCGTTTCGCCATCTGATGTGCCAATTAATAAATGTTGACACAAGCTAACTATAAGATTTTTCAAGCCATCAAAAAACATAATATCACATAAATCATACTGAAATACACCGAGAACTACCATAACGAAGCCATGAGAAAAGGTAAAATATTAAAAAAATATAGAAATAAATATTTCACATAAGTCATAAAAAATTAGGTCGTTACATGTGGCCAATTTAACCAAGATTTATATTAAGAAAACTGTGAGGCTACATGGGGTGCCGATATCTATTGTGTTAGACATGGATAGTCAATTCACATTAAATTATTGGAAAAGTTTTTAGTCTGAGATGGATTCTAGACTGGACCTGAACATGATATTTCATCCATAGGCTAATAGTCAATTAGAACGGACTATCCAAGCGCTTGAAGACATGCTTCGAGCTTTCCTTATTATTTTTAGGGGTTAGTGGTTCCAACTCTTACCATTTTTAAAATTTTTCCATGACAAAAACTACCACTTTAGTAATGATATAATTTGTTTTTAGATCTTATATGATAGATAATACAGGTCACTTATAGGGTGCTTGATATGCTCGAGGTGAGCCATTAGGGAACTACATACTCAAGGACTCTATGGAGAAGAAGAGATTGATATAGGAGAAGATTGTAATATCTTAGAGTTGAGAAGAAGGAGAAGGTACTTTTGAAAGTGTCACCCATGAATGGTGTATGTGATTCCTCAAGAAAGGCAAGTTGAGCCTAAGGTACATAGGACCTTTTGAGGTATTGAAAGAAGTGGAGTCAGTAGGATATAGGTTGTACTTACCTCATTGTATGTTTGGGGTTTACCTCGTATTCTATATGTTAATGTTAAAGAAGTACCATAGGGATGGTGACTATATTATCAATTGAGATTTGAAAATGTCTGAAATGAAACTATCCTATGATAAGGAACTAATTTCTACCATATATAGAGATATGAGGAATTTAGAATATAGGTTATTCCTAGTATGAAGGTTAAGTGAAGGAATCGTACAATTGAGGAAGCTACATAGGAGACATAAATAGACATGTATAAGTAGTATCCATACTTGTCCATTGATTTAGGTCCATACTATTTACATTTTTATATTTTTGGTCTAGTTTTCATTTGGGGATGAATTATGGGTAAATTGGTATCTATATAATGACCCAAAATATCATTATGCTGAAATATGAGCTGCAAAATTCAACTATGCTTTTCGTAGATAAATTTTGTAGAACTCAGATTTAATACCCAAAAATTAAGAGAATTTTTATTTTTGGCCTCCACGTGTTTGAAACTCTATTTTTTTACTTAAATTGTACTTAGTATGATAAAGAGGTATCCCGAGAGAGTTTTGGAAATTTCTGACGGGGTTTGGGGTAGTTTTGGGTCACAGAGGTAGTAAGCCTCTACAATATCAACATGGCACAGAAAATGGATTTTTCGATAGCATCTATGACATGGAGATTGGTCTCCATATTAAGGTACACAACATGGAGGTTAGTCTCTGTGATAAGGTTTGTGCCACGGGCCTATATAAAAAAATCTAGTTGTTTTATTCTATTTTAATTGGGAATAGAAGTAATAAGGTCCTTTTATTTATAAACAACCTTTAAACAATATATGATCCAATTCTCATCAGTATTCACCATACCAAGGGCTATTACTTCACTTCCAAATATCCTATCTCAAATTTCCCCTTTTAAGTCAAGGATAGAGTATCAAGGAGGTGGTCATTGGTATTATCTTCTTCAAAGTTCTTGGTAATTAAGGCATGTAACTCTTTCCCTATACTTATCTTTTCTTTATGGAGTGAATTGGTTATTATTATGCGTGATTTTGATGTTATTTTTTGAACTATGGGTTGAGGGTTTTGAATGTATTTGGTTTAAATATTTTCCAATGATTATTATTGAATTGTTATGTTTTGAATTGATGATTTATGAATTCTTTGGGTAAATAGGAATGGTGAATGAATTTATGGGTGCAATGGATTCCCCAACAAATTCTTTGGAATATTATTTATCACTTTGTTTGGCTATTCTTTTGAATATTTGCATTACATAATTGTTAAATGAAACATGAACTGATTTTGTTTGGCTTTCAAATGGTTTGGGAAAGGCCTCAGTGGCCATGGCTTTGGTATTTAAATTGGAAATTATGGAGTCAACTTGGTTCGTTGGTTTTGTATGGAAAAACATAATAGACTTCCAAGCTCTAAATTTTTGTATGATGATACCAATGGTTAATGTCAAATCCAAATACTCCTTGGTTAATAAGTAGGAATGTGTAAATGACTTAAATTAGTCTCAAATGGGGTTGTGTAGCTAATCATGAAAGGTGGAGGTCCAAGGGAGAGGGTCACTACTGGAAACTCACATTGTCCGATGTGAGAGTTGGTCTTAGTGACTGTGTTCTTATGTCACACTATATATATTTGTAACAAGTATGGAGTATGATGAGGATTCCATGACTTTTATGATACCTCCAGTCGTGCAGCTAATACGTACTGAGGCCCTTTCAGTAGAGGGAGATGAACCCATATATCATGTGAGTATAGGTAAAGAATGGTCAAGCTACATAGTCTAGGTTTAGGTTTTAATCTTATGCAATGCCTTTTTCCCTTTCCCAACATATGGTTTATATATATGTATATATGCATTGCTTATGGTGTTGTGCACTGTTTTTAATGGATTTTGTATTATGGATCATGGAATTATTTTATTCTTTATCCCTGAGTTACATAATTGTTCTCCTATCACTAACCTTCTTTAGACGCAGTGCCCCTACATGATGCAGAAACTAGCCATACTTTACTCCTCCAGTACAGTGATTAGGTGATCGTAAGACAACACAGGTGTCATACTAAAGTGGTGAGCTTCTATCCTTCAAAATACCTCATTTGATGCTTTGGATTTCCTTATGTTTGAATTTTTATTGGACTTGTTTTTGGCTATAGTTGGGGGCATGTCCCGGCAAAACTATGTTTGATTTTGTTAGAGGCTTTGTTGGACATTATTGTGGGCATAAGAATTTTGATTGGTTTTTGGTAGTGATCTTTTAAAGATTCTTTAAGCTTTTGTAATTCCCTGAGAGTACACCCTAGGTGCCACATGGTGCTTACAGCCCCGAGGGACAACAAGCTAACCCATGAGCTGGTACCTGCTGTGAGCATTGAGTAAAGCTGATAAACAACATATGCAAAAATTATCTAAAAATGCTATTAGGTTTTAGAATCTGAAAATAATATAGGATTATGGTTTTAAATGTCTGAAAATATACTGGCAATACTAATAAAGAAATTGAAATGAAAACTGACCAGCTGTCTGTAATAGTCTGAAAGCCTCTAAACTGACTAAATGTAGAGTTGATGGGACAAACCCCTTACTAGCTCCAACTGAATAGAAATATAAAACTGATAAGGTAAACTAAAATAAATAAACTATGTTCTTGAAGTATGAGGACTCACCCCTGCTACTGCTGATAATTTAGTATATCTATACACGGTCAGAGAACTGAGCGTCCGAACCTATGATAATAAACATCTAGTGCAAGAACCATATATGCAATCAGTACTTTGAATATACTGGTATGCTAAATCAGGTCAGGCTAATATGTATGGGTTCATGTGCATGTAATGATACATGGATGAAAAACATAAGGTAACTGTATGATAGTATATGCGAAATTAAAAATACTGAACATGCAAGACCAAATGTATATCATGTATCTAAAATAGTTTGGAACTAAAGTACTGAATTCTAATAAATGATCAACTGATAACTAAAAGCTATGGTCTATCAAAACTGAACTGAGCTCTGTACTGAATACTGAAACTAAGATTGTCGGAAGTATTATCTAACCGAGATACCCCAAGTAAGCTGATTAGGGTCTAACCTGTAACCCTAGTTAGAAAGGTGTTATTATCATTACACAGGTACTAATAATAGTTGTGTCAACCCTAATCTGGTAGGAAGACTCATGAGATATATGAGTATGTCAACCCTAATCTAGAAAGAAGATATCTCAACCTACGCTGGCTACATAGTTCTATAACTCAGGTATTTCTACTAAGGGTCAAACCCTATACTAGCAGGAATACCCCCATCCCTGGGTTTGCTTGGTGTTGAATCTTACACCTAACTCAACTGACATATGTCACTAGACTTTATAAGCTTGACTAAACTGACAACTGACAATATTAACTGACTGATGATATCACTCATGGTATAAATGAATCCATTCTATAGATTCTGGAAAACTAGACAAATAACTAAATTTTGGGTATTCATAACCCCCAGGACTTGATAACAATAACGACAAGATCATACTATGACTTTGAGGACATGATAAGTAGTCATTATTCAAAACTCACTCTTTTAAGCATTTCATCAAACACATGGGAGACATGAATTTAAAAATGGGAATACTTTTAAGCATGAAGAGATAGCACGATCATATGAAAAAATCATAAAAATGAGGATTTATTCTAAATTCTCATGAACATTGTATGGAAACAACAATAATTAAAACATGCTATAATGTATTCCACATGAAAATAATTGAAATCATAACTTGAAATCAAATTATCAATATATATAGATAAACATACTTCAACTTTTAAATGTGTAAGGGATATTACTATCAAAAACCTTGTAAACAAAATACATGATCGAAATTCATAATGTTTTTATGAAGGTAATTCATCATCAATATGTAATTTCATTGTAAACATGTAATAAGTAGTCATTGTTCAAAACACAAATCATTTAGGCATTTTATCAAACACTTGGGAGACATGAGTTGACAACATGGGGATAGTCAAGACATGTGAACATAACCAAATCTCCATATTAAAATGTAATTTAAGGTTTAGCATGTGAATATCACTATTCAAATATAATAAGGTAAAATTCAATGAAAATCACCTATGACCATGATATAAAAATTGAAATTGATAAAACTTCAAGAATGAAATTTATAATAACATGTAAAAATTATAACTTTGAACATTCAAAATGGGTTCTTGGAGTCCATGGATGAAAGGGACCCATTGATGAACATCTAACATACCACTAAGGATTAAATCCTAAAGAATATCTTAAGCTTGAATGTTCTTGGCTTGGAAACCCCAATTCTTGATCTTTCTTGGATGGAGAGAAGGTTTTGATTGATGAACAATTATAGATTTTAGGGTTTCTTGTTGAATAGAATTGAGGAATGTAGGAAAAATATGCCCTTTCAATAACATGTAAAAATTATAACTTTGAACATTCAAAATGGGTTGTTGGACTCCATGGATGAAAGGGACCCATTGATGAACATCTAACATACCACTAAGGATTAAATCCTAAAGAATATCTTAAGCTTGAATGTTCTTGGCTTGGAAACCCCAATTCTTGATCTCTCTTGGATGGAGAGAAGGTTTTGATTGATGAACAATTATAGAGTTTAGGGTTTCTTGTTGAATAAAATTGAGGAATGTAGGCAAAATATGCCCTTTCAACTGTTTAATCCCATGTTTTCATGATTTGGGGTGGTGGAAAAAGACTAAACTGCCCCTGGAAATTAAAATTCACAACTAGAATGTTTTTTGGGCTATCACCATGACATGCCAAGGCCTCCACCGCTATAGCCACCATGACGCAGTGCAATCACGGTGAGCTGCTACTTTGGAAACCCAAACATGGTCTAAACCTCGTCCGAAAAATCCCAAACTAACCCGAGACATGTTACTTACACCCTTGAACATGAATCAACTCAAAAACTTACATCTTAGGGTATCTAAGGTAAATTTAAAAATCATCTAAGTTAAGAGGCCAAAAATTAAACTAAGTCTCTAATACTTAGCTAAATTTTCAGGTTTTAAGCCTCTTGTGCATGTACTAAAAGCTAAAATGAACTAAGAAAAGTATGAGGCATTAAAGCTTTCCTCTTATATTTTTTTTTTATGTTTGGATTCATCCGCTACTCTGTGTACTTAGTTATATTAGATAAGGCTAAGGGGTTGTCTCCGATCCTCGATGGACTCAAGATGCCTATCACATTCAGGCCCTAGTTTAGGTCATGAAAAAGTTTGTATCAGAGCCTAGGTTTATGTTCGATTGGATTCCACAAAGTCGTGTTAATTAGAAGCTATTTTATAGCTATGCAAAATGCCATACTTATAAGAGAGAGGCTACGATGCACTTAGAAATATTTCCTCTTTCTTGTTGTCTTATTTTCCAGCTATAGAGTCTAGGGTCATGGATTTCAATAACTCCTATTTGTTAGCATTTTAGATTATGCCCCACAGATGATCTGAAGATATTGGAAACTCATTTGTCTGGCCTGAGGATAATATGGGCCGATCTCATCCCATCTATGAGGTATAGAGTTGGTCTAGGGTTGCTGCTTCTAATTGTTCCCTTGGAGTTCTACTCATCTCCACTGATCCTTCTCCAATCATTGACACTCATACTCAGTCCCCTTAGGGAGATATTATTAATGCCTAGTTTCAATAATTTATTCATCTGTTGACCCAGTTAGTGACAACTCAATCACATTAGATGAGTTCTATTGGTATTTTTTAAAAGTTCACCTGAGGCTACTATATTTGGCCATATTATGAGGTTGATCCCTCTAAATTTCATTAGTACTAAGATTGAGTAGGATCCTTAAAGTTTTACATATAAGACAGAGAAGATCTTCATGGTTATGCATACTATAGAGGTAGAGGGTATGTAATTTACAACTTATCAATTGAAGAATATAGCGTACCAATGGTATGAAGAGTGGGAGCAACATAGGGGTGATGATGTTAAGTCCTCTTTGTGGCATGATTTCTTTCGTGCTTTTGTTGATCACTTCTTTCCTCAGGAGTTAAGGAAGGAAAAAGTTGAGCAGTTTGAGATCTGAAGCAAGGAAGCATAACATTAAAGGAATAAGCCTTAAAATTTCTCCAGTTGTCGTGATTTGCTCCTGATCTAGTGTCAGCATGGGGGCTATAATGAGGAAATTTGCTTCCAGTTTATTGCATGAATTAATTTTTGAGAGTAAGGTTTCCTTATTAAATAAGGATATGGATATCTCTCGACTGGTGAGGTATATACGGTAGGTTGAGATAGAAATTAAGAAGCAAGTAGAGACAGGAGAGAGGTAGAGAAAAAGGTTTTTCTATTCAGATCAAGATAGATGTCAACATTTGAGTGGTAGGGATGGTGGGAAATGGTCTAAGAAAAAGTGAGGCAACTTTGATTCCCATTCGAGGTCTAGTGCACCATATCCAAAGCTATTCAAAGATTATTATTTTTAGATTAGTGAGGGTTATAGGGAACAAGGTGCCCAACCTTAGGAAATTAGGGCATAGTCATCCTCATTGTATCCTTCTTGTAGACTTTGTAGTCAGTTGAATTATGCTTTTGGTAATGAGGGGAGGAACTGGTGTTTTAACTGTGGGCAACTGAGATACATACTAAAGGATTTCCCTGGAGGCAAGGTTTCTATGGGGGCTAACAAGATTCTAGTTTCCATATCATTAGTACCTGCACCAAAGGGTTCCACTTCTAGTAGTGGCACTAGAATGTTAAAACTCTTTTCTCGTGAAGTGTACTTTTTACTTTATCTGAGGTCTACTCTTTCTTATATGACCCCATTTATGATTGTGCATTTTGGTTTTGGTCCCAATTATATTTTTAATCACTCTTCTATTTTTTCCTCGCTAGGTGACTCACTGGTTGCTAGAAGAGACTATAGGGCTTATGTGGTATCTATTTGTGGTAGGGAAATTTTAGTGGATCTATTTGAATTAAATATGCTAGATTTTGAGGTCATTTTAGCTATGGATCAGTTGCATTCGTTCTATGCCTTTTTAAACTATTGGACCCATAAGGTCATTTTCAAATTCCTTAATGCGTTATTGAGTGGGAGAAGAGTTCCTTAATACCTAAGGGAAGGTTCATATCATATCTTAAGGTTCAAATTCCTTAATGAGTCTAATGCTTGTAAGGGGAGCTTTGAGAAGCTAAATTATAAATTGACTTCCTCTTCGATTTTGACCCTGCTCGTAGGTAGTGATGGCTTTGTGGTTTATTGTGATGCATTTTGCATGGTAGTTGGTTCGATATTAATACAGCATGGCAAGGTAGTAGCATATGTTTCTAGGCAGTTGAAAGTTCAAGAGAGGAATTATCTAACTCATGATTTTGAGTTATTGGTTGTGCTATTTGCATTGAAAATTTGGCGGCATTAACTATATGGGGTCCATGTTGGCATATAGTCATATTGCAAGATCCTAAAATATGTATTCACCAAGAAGGAGTTGAATCTCAAGTAAAGGACATGGATTGAGTTACTCAAGGACTATGACATGTGTCTCCACTATAACTCAGGTAAGGTTAACATAGTTGTTGTTTCTCTTAGAAGGTTATCTATAGGAAGTTTAACCTATGAAGATTTGAAGAAGCGGGATGTGGTGAGGGAAATTCTCCATTTGGCTAATATTTGAGTCCTTTTTTTAAATTCTAAGGATGGTGGTGTATTTGTGCAAGAGGTGGCAAAGTCATCTCTTGGTGCTGAGGTAAAAATAAAAAGCAGGTGTTAGACCCTATCTTGATGTAAATCAAGGATAATGTGGGTAGCCAGAATGTGATGTCTTTTGAGATTAGGGGTGATGGCATCTTGAGGCACCAAGAGAGGTTTAGTGTTCCCAGTGTGGATGGGCTACGAGGTAGAATTTTGCCACAAGCTCATGAGCATGTTCTTCAGTTTATCCTGGTTCGATGAAAATGTATCATGACCTTAAGAAGATATATTAGTGGAATAACTTGAAGAGAGATATGGCTAATTTTATGGCTATTTACATAGTGTGCCAACAAGTAAAGGTGGAGCATTTGAGGCCTGGTGGGTTGTCTCAAGAAATTAGGTTGTCTGTGTTTAAATGGGAAGTGATAAATATGGATTTTGTTATCAATCTTTCATGGAATCGAAACTAATTTGATTCTAATTAGGTCATCATGGATAGGATGACCACGACTGCTGATTTTTTACCGGTGAGGATTAATTATTCTGCTGAGGAATATGCAAGGTTGTTTATTCAAGAAATCATAAAGTTACATGGTGATCCTGTTTCTTTTATCTCTTATTGAAGAACTAATTTATCTCTTATTGAAGTACTTAGTTCTCATCATAGTTTTGGCGCTCATTTCAAAGAGGTTTGGGGACTAAGGTGAGCCTTAGTACTGGTCTCCAACCACAGATAGATGGACAAGTGGGAAAGACCATTCAGACTTTGGAGGATATTTTTCAAGCTTGTGTAATTGACTTTGGTGATAAATGGGTTGACCATTTTCCTTTGTTGGAATTTGTTTACAATAATAGCTATCACTCTAGCATTGGTATGGGTCCATTTGAGGCATTGTATAGTAGAAGTTATAGGTCCCCTAGTGGGTGGTTTGAAAGTTATGAGGCAAGGTTATTCAGACCTGATTTAGTTCATCAAGCTATAGAGAAAGTGAAGGTAATTCCGGATAGGTTTAAGACTTTCTAGAGTAGCTAAAATTCCTATGTGAACGTGAGGTGAAAGGAGTTGAAGTTTGACATGGGTGATTATGTGTTCTTGAAGGTGTCTCCCATAAAGGGAGTGATGTGATTTGATAAGAAAGGGAAGCCCAGTCCCCATTATGTTAGTCCCTATTTGATTTTGAAGAGAGTGGGAAATATTGCGTATGAGTTAAAATTGCCTGCAAGCTTGGGTTCCATTTACCCTGTGTTTCATGTGTCAATACTGAAGAAATGCATGTGTGATCTTTCCTTGGTGGTGCCTTTTGAGAATGACGGTATCTCGGGTTCCCTGTCGCACGAGAGAGTCTTAGTGGTGATCTTGGATAGATAAGTTTGTAGGTTGCGGACTGAAAATGTACCTTCAGTAATGGTCCTTTGGAGGAATCATAAGGTAGAAGAAGCCACTTGGTAATCGGAGGAATATATGAGGGCTAAGTACCTATTCTTATTCCATATGTCGGGCGAAGGAGCTTAAGGTATAAATTTCCTTTTCCCTTATAGCTATTCGGGTTTATTTTTTAATTCTTGTCTAATATTCCTATTCTCATGCGAAAAATGTCCTAGGTCGTCATTCGGGGATGAATGATCTTAAGGGGAGGGGGGAGGGATAATGTAACACCCTCAAATTTTGAGCATTTTTATTTTTGGCCTCCCCGTGTTTGAAAAATTGATTGTTTACTTAAATTTTACGTAGGTCTACTGAAAGGGTGTCTTGGGAAAGTTTCAAAATTTTCAGATGGGGTTCGAAGTAGTTTTTGGTCATGGAGGCAGTAAGATTGTGTGATACGGACATACCATGGATGTTGGCTTCTGCGATAGGCTCCATGAAAGGGAGGGTGGTTTTCACGTTAAGGACCACGGCACGGGGGTTAGTCTTAGTATTAAGGTCCGTGCCACGAACCTATATAATAAATTCATATGTTTTGTTCTATTTTAATTGGAATGAGGGGTAATGAGATCCTTTCACTTATAAATAACCATTAAACACTATATGAGCTAATTCTCATCAGTTTTCATGATACCAAGGGCTATTACTTCACATCCAAAAATCCACTCTCAAATTTCCCCATTCAAGTGAAGGCTAGAGTTTCAAGGAGGTGGTCATCTAGGGTTCTAAGTGTGTTATCTTCTTCAAAATTCTTGGTAATTAATGCATGTACAACATTCCCTATACTTACCTTTTCTTCACAACATAGTGTTGGGTTTTGAAATATGGGTTGAGCGTTTTGAATTTGTTTGGTTTAAATGTTTTCCCATGATTATTATTGAATTGTTATGCATTAAATTGATGATTTATAACTCCTTGGGTGCATAGGTATGGTGAATGAATTTAGAGTCACAATGGATTCCCTAATAAATGGTTTCAGTATGGAAATTGATAATAACCTCGACGCACTTGCATAATTGGCTCTGGAGCATGATTTATCACTTGGTTTGGCTATTCTCTTGAAACCTTGCATTGCATGATTGGTAAATAGAACACGAATGGGTTTGGTTTGGATTTCAAATGGTTTTGGAAAGGCCTTGGTGGCCATGGCTTTGATTTTTAAATTGGAAACTTTGGAGTCAACTTGGCTTATTGGTTTTCTATGGCAAAACAGAATAGACCTCCAAGCTTTAAATTTTGGTATGACGATACCAATGGTTAATACCTAATTAAAAGCTTACCTAGTTAATGGGTAAGAATGTGTAAATGATTTTAGTATGGCTCAAAGGGGGTTGTGTTGCTAACCGTAGAAGGTGGAGGTCTTGGTGTGACCGATACTTGAAACATTTTCCAATATAAGGGCTGGTCTTAGTGACCGTGTGCATATGTCACACTATATATATTTGTATTAAGGATGACAAAGAGTAAGGATTCCCTGGCTTTCTACGACTACCGATCATACGGATAACACACACTAGGTCCCTTTCAGCAGGGGAAGCGGAGGCCATATAGCCCGTAGACGTAGGTAAAGCACAGTCAAGCTACACAATCCAGGTTAAGGTTTTAATCTCATGCTAAGCCTTGTTCCCTTTCCTGGTATATGGTATATATGTATATATATATATATACTTATGCATTGCTTATGGTATTATGAACTGGTTTTAGTGGCTTTTGTATTACGCATCATGGTAATAATTTATCTTGTATCCCTAATTTACATGCTAGAGCTCCAATTGCTAACCATCTTCAGACGCTATGTCCCACATGATGCAGGAACTGGCCAAACTTTGGTCATGAACCAAGATAGGGCCCTGGCCATAACGAGAATCCCAAAACATAAAGTCTCAGGCACCCCTTTCTTTCTGGAAATCATGCACAACATTCATTCAATATAAATAATTTGCAAAAAGAAATAACAAAATAGAAACATGGCCAATCTCATAATTCTTGAACAATTTGGAAAGAAATTCTTAATATTCAAAACATATGACACCAGTATGCAAAATATCTAACACTACAATATCCAACATATGTCTAATACAAAACTGGTAAAAGGCCCCCAGTCAGACCATAAAGTAAACAAATGACAATTTTTTATATAAGCCCGGCCTTCCGGAATAGAGAAGTCTCACCAACAACGAATCTCAGAAACACCTATCTACTGCTTAGCTGGACCCCGGGTCTGTGCCTCAAATCCTAAAATCTAGGGGTCGATATGGATGTACTGGTACGCAGAGCAATCCAAAATAATGTACTTTTATATATAACATAAGTGAGAGCATTTCATAAAACATTATGCATGAAATAATTTAAAACACATGGGCAGCTTCAAATGATCTTCAAAACAATTCTGTAGATGTAATACCATTCTTTATTTTACTTCTGAGCTAGGTGGTACACCCTATAATTCTATAGTCCACGGTCTATATAGAGTCCTCCCTTGACTTAGACGCTAAGCCCCCAACCCAAGTTTGCCACAAAGGTTGGAGTTTCTATTCTGATACGCCACAGGGCAATAGGCTAGCACACAATCCCTCTTTAGGAACATAATAAACCCGTATCAAAAAAACACGGTTTCGGGCAATGATTTTTATGAACTCTTGCCTTCTTCGGGTAGCCACCTAACTCTTTTTAAGCTCAATTTTAACCTTTTCCAACCATGCATCGTTCTAAGCTCAAAATCTGAAAATCTGAATGAAAATTTGCATTTTGTTATGTTATGTGTTTACCATGGTATTATTTGTATTGGTATCATCATACCAAAACTTGTATGTCATATTTATCAGTCATACATTGTCAAATTACAACTCTTTTCAAGCAAAACAATGTTTAGGCCACCAAATCAATCAAACAATGCAAGAGAGTTCTTGTTTTCAAAAAATATTTCAAACTATTCAGAAATTCTCTCTTTCCAACGTTTCATCAAACATGTGGTGGTCAAGTATTTTGTGACAAACCATGCAACTCTCTAAAATCATCACTTCTCCTTTATAAAAACAAGAAACACCCTCTCTTCAATTCATAATTAAGATCACGTCTTAAACAATAGTAAAGACATTTGTAACATGCTTCTTAGTATGAAATTGAATAATTCATAACATATAAAAACAAGGGTATTTATAACAAGAGAGGGATTATAATCTTCTTTCACTCAATTCGAATCCCAAACATCAAATCACATGCATATATATATATATATATATATATATATATATATATATACATATATATATATATAAAGAAAATCGAGTTTAAGGGGTAAGGCCTCAAGACCAAAACATTATTGTAAAGAAGAACTCATAATGCATAATTGTAAATGTACATTTAAAACCCTTATATAAATTCATGATTTCTCAATATTTAAACATAATTAAGATGATTTCACCATTCCTATGTTGTTTTAGAAAACCCCGCGTACCTTATGTTGTTTGGTTAGAAGATTGGAACTCTAATCTTGACCCTTTTCTTGAAATCTTGAACTTTGAGGAAAACCCTTATTTGATCTTGTTTTTGAGAGTTGAGAGTATTTGAGATGTTTTAAAACTGGTAAAAGTTGATTAATAAATCTTAAGGGACAACTTAATTTGTTGAAAAGGTTTTTTGAGTGATGAAAATACAAAAATACCACTGAGGAAACAAAAGAAGTCGCAGAATTTCATCAGTTGACGACTATGGTTGATGGCCCATCCCTCATGTGATAACTCGTCACTTTTGGGCTTCATTTTACTAATTACTACCCTAGGCTAACGACTAGGGCTAATGGGTCGTCACTTAGTTGATGGCCCATCAACTTGGTCATCACCTAGTTGATAAGTTGTCAACTTCGTCGTCAAATTTTGGCAGATAGACACTTCGAAGTAAAATGAGCATATTTTCTACTTTTATATCAGATTAAGGTGAAACTAGTCGTGTTAGAAAGAGGACTCAAAGATATTTATTTTGATACATGGTAGGATACGTAATTCATTATATACAGGAAGTAATGGTCATTAAAAGTTGAGCCAAACTAAGATGTTCAATAAAACATAATCGATAGAAATGTTCCTAACTCGTCTTTGAATTAGGAGATATTTGTGACCTTATTTCATATCCTAAGGTATTCCTACACTATAAAATAGATCATAACACATATATTAATAAAGAATCATTAGGTTCTGATCTATACATGTAGGAATGATGATTTGAAATCTAGCCCAAAAAAATATGGGGCATTACACTTTAACTCCTCCTGCATAGTGATTAGGTAATCATTGAACAGCTCAGGTATCAAACTAAAGTGGTAAGATTCCATATTTTGGAAGACCCCATTTAATGCATCGGATTTTCTTATGATTGACTTTTCGTTGGACTTATTTTTGGCTATGGTCGGGGGCATGTCCGACCAAACTATCTTTGGCTTTGTTAGAGGCTTTGTTGGACATTACTATGGGTGTGGGTATTGTAGTAGGTTCTCAGTATTGATCTTTTATAAATTCTTTAATTTTTCCTCTTATATTTTATTTTATATTGGTATTCATCTGCTGCTAGGTGTACTTGGTTATATTGGATTAGGCTAAGGAGGTGGTCTCCGGTCCTCGATGGACTTGAGATGGCCATCACGGCCAGGCCCTAGTTTCAATCATGACAAAGTTTGTATTAGAGCATAGGTTCATGGTCTATTTGGAGTCCACAAAGTCATGTCAAGTAGAGTATTTTTTATGGATGTGTAGTGTGCCTACTTGTAAGAGAGAGGCTATGATGTATTTGGGAATGTTTTCCTTTTCTTGTTGTCTTGTTTTTTGGATATAGAGTCTAAGGTCTTGGATTCCTGTAACGCCTATTTTTTCACCTTTCAAATCATTCCCTCAGGTGATCTGAAACTTTTGGAAACTCATCTTACCTCTTGAGGACAATGTGGATAGATCTTGTCCCATCTATGGGGTACAGACCCGGTCTAGGGTCGCTTCTTTTGATTGTTCCTATAGAGTTCAACTTGTCTCCACTGATCCTCCTTTAGATAGTGACACTCACACTTAGTCACCTCAGAGAGATATTACTAATGCCGAGTTTAGCCAATCTATTTATCTATTGACCCAGTTTATGACATCTCACTGACGTTAGATAAGTTCTGCTGGTACTGCTGGAGTTTATCTAAGGACACTACAGTTGTCTATATTATGAGGTTGATCCCTCCAACTTTTACTAGTACTAAGGTTGAGGAGGATCCTCAAGGTTTTATAGATGAGATGGACAAGATTTTTTGGGTTATGCATGCTATAAAGGTAGAGGGTATGGAATTTGCTACTTATCAATTAATGATGTAGTGTGCCAATGGTATAAAGAGTGGGAGTGGATTAGGGGTGATGATCCTTAGTTTGCTTTGTGGGATGAATTCTTTAGTACTTTTCTTGATTGCTTCTTTGCTCATGAGTTGAGAGAGTAGAAAGTTAAGGAGTATATGAATCTAAAGCAAGGTAAGACGACAGTGAAGGAATATGCCTTTAAGTTCTAATAGTTATCGCGATATGATCCCAAGCTAGTGTATAGCATGAGGGCTAGAATAAGAAAATTCACTTCCAATTTGTCTCATGATTTAATTTTGGATAGTAAGGCTACCTTGTTCAACAAGGTTATGGATATCTCTTGGCTGGTGGTGTATATGATACAGGTTGTAAAGGACAAAAAAAAGCAAGGAGAGGTAGGAGAGAGGCAGAATAAGAAGTTTTGGTATTTGGATTAGGATTGAGGTCAGCAATAGAGTGATCAGGAAGATGCAAAGTATTCTAAGAAAAAGTGGGGAAACTTTAGTTCCTATTCGACGGCTAGTGCAACGTATGTAAAGCCTTTTATAGATCATCGTTCTTAGAGTAGTGAGGGTTATAGGGAATAGGTTGCACAGTCTCAGTCCAATGGGGAAAATTTATCCCCATCGTATCCTTTTTACAGACTTTATGGTTTGTTGTACAATGGTTTTTGTGATGAGGAGAGGAAATAATGTTTCAACTGTGTCCAGTTGGGACACATACTAAAGGATTGCAATAGGGGGAAAGGTTTCTATAGGGTCTAACAAGATTCCAGTTGCCATGTCATCAGCTCATGCACCAAGGGGTGACACTTTTAGTATCGACATGAGTTGAATTGCCTATGAGCTCTTACTACTAGTTAGGAGTCCAAGGCATCCCCTGATATCATCATTGGTATGTTAAAACTCTCTTCCCATTATGTGTATTTTTTACTTTATTCAGGGTCTACTCTTTTATATATGACTCTATTTGTGGCTGTGTATTTTGGTTTTGGTCTCAAGTATATTTTGGATCCCTTTTCTGTTTCTACCTTGATGGGTCACTTAATGGTTATTAGAGGGTTCTATAGAGGTTGGGTAGCATCTGTTGGTGGTTAGGTAACTTAGGTGAATTAATTTGAATTAGACAAGCTAGATTTTAATATTATTTTATGGATGGATTGGTTGCATTCATGCTATGCTTGTTTAGACTATCGAACTCGTATGGTCAGTTTCAAATTTACTAATGATCTAGTTATTGAGTGGGAAGGGAGTCCCTTAGTACCTAAGGTAAGGTTCATATCATATCTTAGAGCTCAAAAATTGATTTTCAAGAGGTGTTTTTATCATCTGGTTTGAGTTAAAGATTCTGACTCTAAGGGTCCTTCTTTACAATCTATTCCCGTGGTTAGTAAATTCCTAAGGTCTTCCCTAATGATCTTTCGAGTGTCTCTCCTGGTATGGAAACTGAGTTTGGGAATAATCTTCTTTCGAATACTCGTCCTATATTTATCCCTCCATATAAAATGGCTCCGGCTGAGTTGAAGGAACTTAAGAAACAGTGGAAAGATCTTTTTTACAAGGGTTTTATCCACTCTGCTATGTCTCTGTGTGGTGCACTGTTATTATTTGTGCGAAAGAAGAATGGTTCTATTAGGATGTGTATTGAATGTTATCAGTAGAATAAGGTGACGGTGAAGAATAAGTACCCTCTTCCTAGGATTGTTATCTATTTGACCAACTTTAGGGTGCTAAGTATTTCTCTAAGATTAACCTTCGATTGGGTTATCATCAATTAAAGATAAGGGTGGATAATATTCCTAAGACTGTCTTCCGCAGTAGGTATGTACATTTTGATTTCTTGGTCATGTTTTTTAGGTTGACCAATGCCCCAATGACATTTATGGATCTCATGAACTAGGTATTCCATTAATTTTTGGACTTGTTTGTGATAGTGTTTATAGATGATATTTTGGTATATTTTAAAAGTGAGGTGTATTATACCAATCACCTCTTTATTTGTTGCAGAACCTAAAAGATCAGCAATTATATACTAAGTTTTCAAAGTGTAAATTTCTGTTGAATGTTGATACTTTTTTGGGTCATGTTTTTTCTATTGAAGGGATCATGGTGGATCCAGAGAAAGTTGTGGTAGTAAAGAAGTAGCCTAGACCCAAGACTCTAATTGATATACGGATCTTCTTGGTTTTAGCTAGTTATTATAGGAGGTTAGTAAAAAGTTTCTCGTTGATCACTTCACCTTTGACTAAGTTGACTCAGAAGAAGGTGAAGTTTTTGTGGTCTGATGTTAGTAAAGGGAGTTTTGAGAAGCTAAAAGATAAATTAACTTCTACTCCGATTTTGACCCAGCCCAAGGGTAGTGGTATTTTTGTGGTTTATTATGAAATATAACGTATGGGACTTGGTTATATATTAACGTATCATGGCAAGGTAGTAATATATGTTTCTAGGCAGTTGAAAGTTCATGAGAGAAATTATACAACTCATGACTTGGAGTTGTTGGTTGTGGTATCAGCATTGAAAATTTGGTGGCATTATCTATATGGGGTCCACATTGACATCCATTTAGATCATAAAAGCCTGCGATATATTCTTACCCAGAAGGAGTTGAATCTCATGTAAAAGAGATGGCTTGAGTTACTCAAGGAGTACGACATGAGTCTCTACTATTGCCCAGGTAATGCTAACATGGTTGTTGATATTCTTATAAGGTTATATATGGAGAGTCTATACTATGTAGATGAGGAGAAGCGGGACTTGGTGTGGGATTTCACTGTTTGGATAATCTTAGAGTCCATCTCTTAGATTCAGAGGATGGTGGTGTATTTGTGCAAGAGGTGGCCAAGTTATATCATGGTGCTAAGGTAAAAGAGAAACAGGTATTAAATCTTATCTTTATGCAAATCAAGGATGATGCGGATAGGCAAAAGGTGATGGCTTCTGATATTGGGGGTAATAGTTTCTTGAGGTACCAAGAGAGGTTGTGTGTTCCTAATATGGATGGGCTACAAGGTATATTTTTTGCTGAAGCTTATGAGTCCCGTTATTCGGTACATCCTAGTTCGACAAAGATGTATCTTGACCTTAAAAAGATCTATTAGTGGAACAACTTAAAGACAGATGCGGCTAATTTTGTAGCTAAATGGATGGTGTGTCAATAAGTAAATGTGGAACAATTGAGGCAGGTGGATTTTCTCAAGAAATTGAGTTTCTTAAGTGGAAATGAGAGATGATAAATATAGATTTTGTTACTGGTCTTCCACAGACTCGAAGCCACTTTTATTCTATTTACGTTATCATGGATAGGATGAATAAGTCTGCTCACTTCTTATCAGTGAGGACTAATTATTCTGCTGAGGACTATGAAAGGTTGTTTATTCAAGATATCGTGAAGTTGCATGGTGCGCTGTAACGCCCTGGAAAATAGGTCTCGAAGCGTCCCACGGTGCTTGAGGCTACGAGTAGCCCCAAGCTAACCCTTTGAGCCATTTTCAATCAGTTCAACACAAATCAACGGGGTTTCCATAAATAACCCTCAATTATCAACAGAGTAATCATCATCCAAGAATAAAAGAATTTTAGAAAGATAACAAAATACGACTTATTAGTCAACTCCCAACATCTATACTAATCTGACAAGCCTCTAAGAAAATCAATAAAACCAGCGAGCCATTGAGACATGCCCCAACTGACTCATACTCAGTTATCAAATATAAACAATTCCGTGAAGCCAACATCAGACATCACGTCCTAGGAACATGAGGACTCACCACAACAGAGGATGTAGAACAGCGGGCCCGAAGAATCACTGTCGAACCTGGAACTGAGCACCTGAACCTACATTCCGAGAAAATGCAGCCCACATCCGAAGATGTGGGTTAGTACCATGGAAAGGAACTGAGTATATGGGGGTGTATGCAGTTGTATAAACATCATCATCATAAATATTTATAAGAAATATGCAGGATGTATGAAAGACTCACATAGCCCGAAGAAAATCATCAAAATCATGAGAGGATGAAATAAGTACAATAACACATGTGAGTCATCATATAATTTGTCAATCACTTTCAGTTCATCAAGAATATCAATTCTCATAATGTAAATTTCATTTAAATCTTTCGAAAGAATAACTTTCACAATTCCACTTTCAAATCACTTCACCATTCACCATAGACACAAGGAAACACACACACACTGGGAGATCCTATAACCGACATAAACTATGTGAGCTACATGGAGTCAAACGTACAACCTACATTGGGGAGAGCCGCCCTATCCTTGCCATCGAAGTAGGACTATCGATATCAAATCCACACAAACTAGTGATCACTATATAAATCCATCGAAGTAGGACTATCGATTTCAAATCCACACAAACTAGTGATCACTATATAAATCAGCCTCATTCTTACTCCTACGGGGGCACGTAGTTCTAGGGAAGTAAGGTCACTTTATTCCTCCCACTCAGTGCTAAAGATTTCTACTGGACTTAGCTTAGACCATTTCAAAGACAATCCACAACAAAACAATTTCAGTAATATATAAAAATACATCGAGAGTCATCATGCTTCCCATCTGTCAAAATCAACCACGTTGTGGATTTTCACACTCGAGTTCAAAACAACTCCATTAAGACCAAAAGGTCAAATCATTCAAAATATCTTAAATATTCAACATCAACGTGCTTATAACACATACTTTCTCAAAAAAAAACACAATTTCCAATGGAGATTCATGACTCAAATATCAAAATCATGATAAATATCATTTAAGATTCATGCTTTATATGTCCACACATGTAAAGTCATCTTTCAAAATCATAAACATCAAGATTTCATAATAATCATCATTAGATATGGGTTCATGCTTCAAATTCATAAAAATCAAATAAAAATCATGCCTTTGTAATGAAAATTACTTTTGGGCACAAGAACGAAAGAGAGTTCTTGTTGAAAAACCCCGCATACCTTGAATGATAAACTTTAGATCGATACTCATTTTTGAGATGTTAATCGTTTCTTTGAATGATTGTTCTTGGAGTTATTGAACTAGGAACTTGGAATCTTGAATAAATTTGCAGAATTAATGGTGAACTTTGGAGGTTCTTGAAGTTGGATGTAGGAGCTTAGGGTTTTCTTTTTGAGGGAATTTACTGAAATATAATATATAATACTTCTAATAGGCTTTAATATAGGGTTTGGACAGATTTTGGGTGAGGGGGAATGACCAAAACGCCTCTAAAAATCAAATAATTCTCGAATTTGTCCTTCGGTGGACTATTCATGGTTCAATCGGAATGTTCATAACTCGTCACTCGGGTGTCCATTTTGGATGATCCACATATTGTTGGAAAGATTGTTCAATACTCTATGCAATGGTGGTTCATAATCTAAGATATTCTGCATGAAAAATTTATAATTCATTCTAGAAGATAGAACCCAACACGTTTACGCACAAAATTTCAACGAAAAATTTCCTGGGGTATTACATCATCCACCCCTTGGAAAAATTCATCCTCAAATGATGCTAGACATGCCAAGATTAGATAGGGAACAGAGCATACAGCTAAAACCATTCGTTAGACTCATCACCACATCATTTCTCACTCCAAATGCAACATAGAATGCCTAAATTTAAGAAACTACAGATGAACACATAATAAATGATAGCTGAACTGCTGCAACTTTTATCAAAAGTGCATGATTTAGGAAAGAACAGTACCTTTGGCTTGATTGGAGTTCACGGAAAATAGGTGCGGGTACTTGGATCGTATATCCGCCTCAGCTTCCTAAGTTTCACCCTCAACAGATTGGTTTCGTCACAATACCTTGACCAAGAGAACTTCTTTGTTCCTTAGTCTTCGGACACTGAAATCAAGAATCTCAACAGGAATCTCATCAAAAGAAAGATTTTCTTGAATGTTAGCACTCACAGAGGAATACACTACCACAGCATGTATACTATGCTTTCTAAGCATGGAGACATGGAATATTGGATGAACAGAGGACAACTCGAAAGGAAACTCGACCTCATAAGCTACCTTGCCAACACGACTAAGAATTTTGTAAGGACCAACAAAACAGAGACTAAGCTTCCCCTTCTTTTCGAATCTCTTCATCCCCCTCATGGGTGAAAATTTCAGATACACTAGGTCACCAACTTCAAACTCAAGGTCTCTCCTACTAACATCCGCATATGAATTCTGACGACTCTGCGCAGTTTTCAACCTTTCCCTAATCAACTTAACTTTTTCCATAGCCTCAAATACCCAATCAGGATCACTCACAGCTGCTTCACCCACCTCGAACCAACCTATGGGTGATCTACACTTCCTCCTATATAAGGCTTCAAACGGATCCATGCCAATACTAAAGTAGAAATTGTTATTGTAACCAAACTCTATCAACGGTAAGTGATTATCCCAACTTCCCTTAAAGTCAAGTGCACAAGCTCTCAACATATCCTCTAAGGTCTGGATGGTCTGCTCAGCCTGACCATCGATCTGTGGATGAAATGAAGAACTCAAAGGCACTTGGGTACCAAGACCCTTCTAAAAAGCTTTCCAAAATTGCGAAGTGAACTGAGTACCCCTATCCGAAATGATAGACAAGGGAACTCCATGCAGTCTGACTAGCTCTCGGATATATAATCTAGCATAATCCTCAGCATTATATAAAGTATGAACAGGAAAGAAATCAGTAGACTTAGTCAATCTATCAACCATAACCCAAATGGAATTATGATGGTGTCGAGAAGGAGGTAAACCAATCACGAACTCCATATTTATCCCTTCCCACTTCCAGGTGGGAATACTAAACTCTTGCATCATACCACCAGGTCTTTGGTATTCAACCTTAACCTGTTAGTATGTTACACACTTAGCTACAAATGCTGTTTTATTTTTCTTCATGCCACTCCACCAATAGATTTCCCGCAAGTCTCGGTACATCTTTGTGGCATCAAGATGAATAGAATATCATGCCCCATGCACTTCAGCCATAATCCTCTGTCTCATATCATCAACATTTGGGATACATAATCTACCCTGCAATCTCAACACACCATCTCCCCCTTGGAAGAAAACCTGTATTCTTTGGTCCTTGACTGACTCTTTCAGTTTGACCAAACTAGCATCTAAATATTGTTTTTCCTTCACTTCCAAAACCAAGGAGGATTTGGAACTACTCTGAACCCCTATACTACCTTCAGCAGAGTCAAAAAAACCTAACCCCCAATCTAGTCAAACGATGCACATCACGAGCCAACTCTTTCTTATCTTCTACCACATGTGAAACACTGCCCATGGACACTCTACTTAGGGCATCCACCACAATATTGGCCTTGCCCGGATGGTACAACACACTCATATCATAGTCCTTTAACAATTCTAACCATCGTCTCTGCCTAAGATTCAATTCTCTCTGGGTAAACACATATTGCAGACTCTTATGATCACTGAAAACATCAACATGGACACCATACAAATAGTGTCTCCAGATTTTCAAAGCAAACACAACAGCAGCCAACTCAAGGTCATGGGTGGCGTAATTTTTCTCATGGGGTTTCAACTGTCTAGAAGCATAAGCTATCACCTTACCCTTCTGCATTAATACACAACCCAAACCAACTCTCGAAGCATCACAGTACACCACAAAACCATCAACACCATCAGGCAAAGTCAAAACAGGGGCTGAAGTGAGTTGAGTCTTTAACTCCTGAAAACTCTTCTCACAAAATTCAGACCATAAGAACTTCACTTTCTTTTGGGTCAACCAAGTCATAGGAAACGTTATAGAGGAGAAACCCTCAACAAAAAGGCAGTAATAGCCAGCTAAACCCAAAAAACTTTGGATATCAGTTAGAGAAATAGGTCTAGGCCAATTTCTAACAGCTTCGGTCTTTTGGGGTCAACTCTAATACCCTCAGAAGAAATGATATGACCCATAAAAGCAACTGACCTTAGCCAAAACTCACACTTACTGAACTTGGAAAACAACTTGTGATCTCTAAGGGTTTGCAAGACAGTTCAGAGATGATCAGAATGTTCATCCTCACTACGGGAGTACATTAGTATATCATCGATGAACACTATGACAAACATATCCAGATATGGTCTGAAAACTAGATTTATGAGGTCCATGAAAGCTGTTGGAGCATTAGTTAACTTGAAATACATAACAAGAGACTCAAAATGTCCATAATGAGTTCGGAAAGCATTTTTCGGGATGTCACACTCCCTAACTTTGAGTTGATGATAGCCAAAACGAAGGTCTATCTTTGAGAAATAACTTGCACCTTACAATTGGTTAAACAAATCATCTATTCTCGGAAGGGAGTACTTATTTTTTATGGTGACTTTATTCAATTGGCGGTAATCAATGCACATACACAAAGAGCTATCTTTGTTTCTCACAAACATCATAAGAGCACCCCAAGGAGAAATACTGGGCCTTATGAAACCCATATCTAGTAGATCTTTGAGTTGCTCTTTCAACTCCTTAAGCTCTATAGAAGCCATACGGTAAGGAGGAATAGAAATGGACTGAGTATCGGGAAGAAGATCAATCTCTAACTCTATCTCTCTATCAGGAGGTATCCTTGGGAGATCATCTGAAAAGACATCAGAAAACTCATTAACGACGTTAACAGACTGGAGAGTTGGAGTCTCAGACTTAGTGTCTTTGACTCTAACCAAATGGTAAATACACCCCTCAGAAATAAGCTTTCTAGCTTTGAGGTAAGAGATAAAATGACTCTTAGGTGACGCAGAATTCCCAGACCACTCAAACACGGATGCACCCAGAAACTAAAATTTGACCACTCGGGTCTGACAATCAATAGAGACATAAGAAGAATACAGCCAGTCCATACCTAGAATCACATCAAAATCTATTATGTCTAACTCAATCAGATCAGCCAACAAGACTCTATAAAGAACGGTAACTCAATGGGTCAGCGGTTGGTTGCTGACCATCATTATTTCTTCTCGCTCGATGTTGAAACATATTTTTGAAAGAGAAGAGCACAAATCAATAGCAGAGAGAGACACTTTAAGCACAATAGACTTTTGAAAGAAAGAATCACACTTTTTCCTAAAACATCTTGTAGCCTCTTGCTCACAGATGTGGAGCTCTACACACCGATGATCAAAACTCTACTTAACGCGGCTTGTCAGACTCCCTAGGACACCTTAAAACCTTAGGCCCTGATACCAAGTTTTTAACGCCCTGAAAAATGGGTCCCAGAGCATCACATAGCCTAAAGCTAACTCTTTGAGCCATTTTCATTTAGTTCAACACAAATTAACGGGGTTTCCATAAATAACCCTCAAATATCAACAGAGTAATCATCATCCAAGAATAAAAGAATTTCAGAAAGATAATAAAATACGACTTATTAGTCAACTCCCAACATCTATACTAGTCTGACAAGCCTTTAAGAAAATTAATAAAACCAGAGAGCAATTAAGACATGCCTCAACTGACTCATACTCAATTATTAAATATAAATAATTTCGTGAAACTAAATTAGACATCACATCCTCGGAACATAAGAACTCACCACAACAGAGGATGTAGAACAGCGTGCCCAAAGAATCACTGTCAAACCTAGAATTGAGCACCTAAACTTAGATTCGAAGAAAATGCAACCCACATCCGAAGTTGTAGGTCAGTACCATGGAAAGGAACCGTGTATATGGGGGTGTATGCAGTTGTCTAAACATCATCATCATAAATATTTATAAGAAATATGCAGGATGTATGAAAGACTCACATAGCCCAAAGAAAATCATCAAAATCATGAGAGGATGAAATAAGTACATTAACACATCTGAGTCATCTTATAATTTGTCAATCACTTTTAGTTCATCAAGAATACCAATTCTCATAATGTAAATATCATTTAAATCTTTTGAAAGAATAACTTTCATAATTCCACTTTCAAATCACTTCACCATTCACCATAGACACAAGGAAACACACACACACTGGGAGATCCTATAACCGACATAAACCATATGAGCTACATGGAGTCCAACGTACAACCCACGTTGGGGAGACCCATCCTATCTTTGCCATCAAAGTAGGACTATCGATATCAAATCCATACAAACTAGTGATCACTATATAAATCAGCCTCAGGCTCACTCCTACAGGGGCACATAATTCTAGGGAAGTAAGGTCGCTTTATACCTCCCACTCAGTGCTAAAGTTTTCTCCCAGACTTAGCTTATATCATTTCAAAGACAATCCACAACAAAATAATTTTAATGATATATAAATATACATCGGGAGCCATCATGCTTCCCATCTATCAAAATCAACCACGTTGTGGATTTCTTTCATACTCGAGTTCAAAAAAACTCCATTAAGACCAAAAGGTCAAATCATTCAAAATATCTCAAATATTCAACATCAACGTGCTTATAACACACACTTTCTCAAAAAAATACAATTTTCAATGGGGATTCATGACTCAAGTATCAAAATCATGATAAATATCATTTAAGATTCATGCTTTATATCTCCACACATGTAAATTCATCTTTCAAAATCATAAATATCAATATTTCATAATAATCATCATAAGATATGGGTTCATGCCTCAAATTCGTAAAAATCAAATAAAAATCATGCCTTTGTAAAGAAAATTACTTTTGGGCACAAGAACGAAAGAGAGTTCTTATTAAAAAAACCCCACATACCTTGAATGATGAACTTTAGATCGATACTCATTTTTGAGATGTTAATCATGCGTTTAAATGATTGTTCTTGGATTTTTTGAACTAGGAACTTGGAATCTTGAATAAATTTGCAGAATTAATGGTGAACTTTTGAGGTTCTTGAAGTTGGATGTAGGAGCTTAGGGTTTTTTTTTGGGGAATTTGATGAAATATAACATATAATGCTTCTAATTGGATTTAATATAGGTTTGGATGGATTTTGGGTGAGGGATAATGACCAAAACGCCCCTAAAAATTAAATAATTCTCGAATCTGTCCTTTGGTGGACTGTTTTTATAGTCTGAAGTAGATCAACCATAACATTTTACTCCGATATCTAAATTGGATGAAACCAATTTCATTAGAAAGAGGACTATCATATCTTTCCATTGATATATAGTATCTCAGTAATATCATTGTGTATGAGGAGTTATGATCATTTGAAGTTGATCCAAAAATTCACTTTTGATAGACTGAAGTAGATCGACCATAACTTTTTGCTTCGGTAGACAAATTGGATGAAACCAATTTCATTAGAAAGAGGACTCGTAGATCTTTATGTTGATATATAGTAGATCACCCAGATCATTATATACAAGGAGTTATGATAGTTTAAATTTGGATAAAAAATACGCCAGGCCTCAGTGCTTTTTCCTGCACATTTTACTGTTCACTACTATTCATGGTTCGATCGGAATGCTCATAACTCGTCGCTCGGGTGTCCGTTTTGGATGATCCACATATCGTTGGAAATATTATTCGATACTCTACCCAATGGTGGGTCATAATCTAAGACATTCCGTACAAAAAATTTATAATTCATTCTAGAAGATAGAACCCAACACGTTTACGCACAAAATTTTGACAAAAAATTTCTCGGGGTATTACATGCGCCTATTTCTATTATCTCTAATTGAGGTTATCAGTTCTCACCACAGTGTTGGCACTCATTTCAAAGAGTTTTGGGGACTAAGTGAACCTAAGTATCGTTTTACACCCGCAGATGAATGGACAAGTGGAAACGACCATTAAAACATTGAAGGCTATGCTTTGAGCTTGTGTAATAAATATTGGTGGTAGCTGAGTTGACCATTTTACTCTAGTGGAATTTGTGTACAATAATAGCTATCACTCTAGCATTGGTATAGCTCTATTTGAGGTGTTATATTGAGAAGGTGTAGGTCCCTTATTTGGTGGTTTAAAGGTTGTAAGGCAAGGTTAATTGTTCTTGATTTAGTTCATAAATCTATGGAGAAGGTAAAGGTGATTCGATATAGGATTAAGACTGCACAAAGTCGCCAAAAGTCCTATAAGGACGTGAGGCAAAGAGTATTGATGTTTGATGTGGGTGATTGAGTATTCTTGAAGGTGTATCGCATGAAGGGAGTGATCCAATTTGGTAAGAAGGGGAAGTTGTGTCCCTATTATGTTGTCCCCTATTTGATTTTGAATAGAGTGGGAAATATTGCCCATGAGTTAGAATTGCCTACAAGCTTGTGTTCTATTCACCCTTTGTTTCATGAGTCCAAGTTGAAGAAATATGTGGGTGATCATTCCTTGGTGGTGCCTATTGAGAATGATGGTATCTTATATTACCTGTCGTACGATAAGGTCCCAGTGGAGATCTTGGATAGACAAGTTCATAGGTTACAGACTAAAGATGTAGCTTTAGTAAAGGTCTTTTGGAGGAATCAAAAGGTATAAGAAGCCACTTGGGACGCAAAGGAAAACATGAGGGCTAAGTACCTATTCTTATTCCATGTGTTGGGCGATGGAGCTTAAGGTATGAATTTTATTTTCCCTTGTCACTATTCGAGTTTATTGTTTGATTTTGGTGTAATATTGCTATTCACGTTCAAAAAGTATCCTAAATAAACATTCGGGGGCAAATGATCCTAGGGGGTTAATGTAACCCCCTCAAATTTTGAGAATTATTTTTTTTTGGCCTCCTCATGTTTAAAACATCAATTTTTAACTTAATTTGTACTTAGGTATGATAAAAGGGTGTCCGGGGAGTGTTTCAAAATTTTCAGAGGGGGTTCAGGATGGTTTTAGGTCACGGAGATAGTAAGCCTTCGTGATATCGATGTGTCATAGACGTTGGCTTCAGCAATAGCCTCCAAGACATAGAGTCTAGTGTTTGCATTAATTTGCGACATGAAGGTTAGTCTCTGCGATAAGGTACGTACCACAGACCGATATAAAAAATTTGACTATTTTGTTCAATTTTAATTGGGATGAGGGATAATGAGGTCTTTCACTTATAAACAACCTTTAAAAACTATATGAACCAATTATTATCAGTTTTCATGATAACAAGGTCTATTACTTCATTTCCAAAAATCCTCTCTCAAATTTCCCATTTCAAGTCAAGGCTAGAGTTTTAAGGAGGTGGTCATCTAGGGTTCTAAGTGTGTTATCTTCTTCAAAATTCTGGGTAATTAAGACATGTACCACTTTATCTATACTGATATTTTTTTCATGGTATGAATTGGTTATTATTATGCATAGTTTTGATATTGGGTTTTGAACTATGGGTTGAGGGTTTTGAATGTATTTGGTTTAAATATTTTCTCATGATTATTATTGAATTTTTATCCATTAAATCGATGATTCATGAACTCTCGGGTGCATAGGGATGGTGAATAAATTAGGGGTACAATGGATTCCCCAAATAAATGGTTTCGCTATGGAAATTGATAATAACCTCAACATACTTGCATAAATGTCTTTGGATATGATTTATCACTTGGTTTGGCTATTCTTTTAAAATATTGCATTGTATAAATGGTAAATGGAACATGAATTGGTTTGGTTTGGCTTTCAAATGGTTTTTGAATGGTATTAGTGGCCATGGCTTTGCTTTTTAAGTTGGAAACTATGGAGTCAACTTAATTTAATGGTTCTGTATAACAAAATGGAAGAGACTTACAAGCTCTAACTTTTGGTATAAAAATACCAACGGCTAATGATTAATTAACAGACTACTTGATTAATGGGTGGGAATGTGTAAATAATTTTATTTGATCTCAAAAGGGGTTATGTGGCTAATCATGGAAGGTGGAGGTCCCGGGGGGACTAATACTGAAAACTAATATTTGCCAATGTGAGGGTTGGTTTTAGTGATCGTGTACTTATGTCAAACTATATATATATATATTTGTATTAAGGATGTCAAAGAGTATGGATTCTCCAACTTTCTATGATACCTTTGGGTGTGAGACTAAGACACATCGAGGCCCTTTTAGTAGGAGGAGTTGAACCTATATTGCCCGTCAGTGTAGGTAAAGGATAGTCAAGCTACATGGTCCAGGTTGAGGTTTAAATCTCATACTAAGCCTTGCTCCCTTTCCCGGCATGTGGTATATATCTATATATGCATTACTTATGGTGTTATCCACTAATTTTAATGGATTTTGTATTACAGATCATGGAATTATTTTATCCCATATCCTTGAGTTAGATGCTAGTGTTCCAACCGCTAACCATCTTCAGATGTTGTGGTCCCCAAGCGATGCACAAATTGGACATACTTTTACTCCTCTTGCACAATGATTAGGTGACCGTGGGACAGCTTAAGTGTTAGACTGAAGTAGAAAGCTTCCATCCTTTGAAAGACTCCATTTCATGCTTTGGATTTCCTTATGTTTGAATTTTCATTGGATTTATTTTTGGCTATAGTTTGGGGCATGTCTCAACCAAACTATCTTTGGTTTTGTTAGTGTCTTTATTGGACATTACTGTGAGCATGGGTATTGTAGTTGGTGTTAATTATTGATCTTTTATAGATTCTTTAAGCTTTCCTCTCATATTTTATTTTATGTTGGTATTCATCCGCTGCTAAGTTTATATGGTTATATTGGATTAGGCTACTAGGGTGGTCTCCGATCCTTGGTAAATCTGAGATGCCCATCACTGCCAGGCCTTAGTTCAGGTCGTGACATCAGGGCTACTCAATTTTTGGCTTATTTTTGAATACGTGATAGTTGAATAAAATTCAGTATTAATGTGATTTATAGTTAATATATTTTATGTGATAATTAGATGGACAATGAGTATAGAAGTAGTAGCAACTTTTGGCACCTGAAATAGAGTTATAGAACTATGGTTAAAGCATTTATCATAGAGGGATTGGTTTGCAATGTCGAAATTCATGGTGTAAGTTGTAAGTAAGGAAACCTGATGAGGGCTCTCATGTTTCTTCCTCATATCACTGTGGCAGAAAAAGTAACCATTGTAGTGGTACCCTGAACTGCGGCGACAAACTCCGTGTAAAAGGACGTGAAACTACAATAATAATTATCCATTACAGCAGTAACACATAGTAAAATTTTAGGTCTTAACTATAGAAAATATTTTCATTCCATACTTTTTGAAAAACGCTTTAAGGATTTGAGAAAAAGTAATTTTCTGAGGAATTTTGAAGTTGTTCTTCTTTGGAGGTAAGTGTTACGTTCTAGACTTGAAATTACTTTGTTCAACCTTAGCAAATCACTAAAAATAAATTAGTGGTGGGTTTTGGGGGTTTACACTAATTTATGAAAATTGATGAAATGTTTATGAATTTGGTATGTAATGATCATAGGGTGTTAGGAAACATTAATGGAACTATAAGTATGGTTGTGTATGACATTTCAAGTGAGATTCATAAGGTTGTAATAATAAGAAAATCCTAAGATGATGAAATAGGATAATTATGGCTATAATCGATGACTTAGGTTCGTAGTAGTTAAAAGGATGAATTATTAAAATTTATGTATATTTTGTGTTATATAGATTAAGAACAAATTGAAAGAGAACAAAAAGGAAAAAATACAGCTTAAAGGTGACCTTGAGCAAAGGAGTTGAGGTAGACTATGGTTTTGTGTAGAACTTAAATTTTCTAGGCTTGGAGCCTGTTTATGATTTAAACATCTATGATTTCCTTCTAGTATGACTTGTGATTTAATGACTGTATCATTGAGATAATAAGTCGGGTATCATGCTGACATAATATGTTACATGTTATAATGTGTTGGATATCACATTGGTGCATTATGATATGGTGATGAGGATGAGAAGGGTAAATGATGATGTATACATCTTGCATACATGCACTCATTCATATGTATTAAGTTGTATTTTGATGAATGTATGTGGAGGTGAATAATTGACAAACATGATTAAGTGTGAATGCTTGTGAAAGTGAACTTGTTTTTTGTAATTATATGGTGATCCATAATGAGTTGTCTGATTGATATCATTGGTTATGAGTATTGTTATGATCACTTTTATACATTTTTGACTTGCTTACTTATAAATTTTTAAATTAGTCGACCTTTTGTGCTTATCAATACTTGTTGATATACTAATTATACATGTATTCTTCTTTTTGTCGAGTGCAACATCTCTTCCAGCACTTGACACATGGCCTCCACTGTAACTAATAATCCAAAGTTGATTTGAGGGTGAGCACTATCTTCGGGCAACCTTCCGATTTTCTTATGATGTTGACATCCCTTATTTTTTGGACTAAGAAATTTTCCATTTAGTTATGTATTGGGAGACTTGTTCTATATCTAATCTCAGTTATTTTTATTTTATATGTTCTTGTATAGTGACTTCTATCTCAAGGAATTGCAATAGATAGAGATTTCCCCACTCTATTTCATCTTATGGATGTTGTCGTTTTGAATGATTAGTAGTTATTGACTGTGACATTTTTAGAACTTGTTGAAAAGCACGTAAGCTAATACTACCATGAATGTAGAGATAACACTTAAGTAAATATACGCATAGTAGGGTTTTCTTGCCATAGGTTAGGGCGGATGCAATCTGTTAAAATTTGTCCTGAATTTCTTACCTTACATGGATTCTACCATAATTGTGTTTTACTTCAGAAAGGGTTTCTTAGTATAAAAGGTTTCCTAGTAGGAAAAGATCTCTTTCCTATTAGATTTCTATTAGGTCTGTTCTTTCTTAGAAGAAGAGTTTGTAACTCTATAAATAGAACAATTCTCTTCTCAAGTCATAACACAGTAGCATCCACAATTTAATCATTTAAGAATCCTTGTTTAGGGGGAGATTTCTACGAATAGGTTTTATGTTTTTCGCTATTAAGTTTTATAATATGTAGGCCAATTGGAAAAAATGTATAATAATTTTATGTTTTTAGTATCGTTTTCGTTGTCATCTAAATTATCGTCTACATGGTTTATAACGAATAGCTTCCACTTGACGCCTTCTTGATTTCAAACCCATCAAGTGGTATTAGAGCTTATGGTTCAATGGTCCGATGGTGTGGTGAGACAAGATTAAACGGGTTCAAACCAGTTTCAAAATCATGCTGCACCAGTTTGGCAATAATGAAGATTTTTGTCTAGCTACATGTGGAGAAGGAGCTTAAAGCATATTTTCAACATTCCTGCTGCTGTTGTATCTTTAAAAATTAAAAAATAAGATATCTTTTAAACCATTTTAAACCAATAATATTTCAAACTTTATTTTTAACCATGACAAGCAACAGATATGAAGATTACATGAAGAAAGAGATGATGAATAATTTTGTAAGAAAATTCAGGGCAAGGGGAGATTTGTTAGAATTTGTCCTAAATTTCTTACCTTACTTGGATTCTACCATAATTGTGTTTTACTTCAGAAAGAATTTCTTAGTAGAAATGTTTCCTAGTAGGAAAATATCTCTTTCCTATTAGATTTCTATTAGGTTTAATCTTTCTTAGAAGAAGGATTTTGTAACTTTATAAATAGAACAATTCTTTTCTCAAGTCATGACATAGTATCATCAACAATGTTATCACTAAAGAATCTTTGTTCAGGGGGAGATTTCTCCCAATAGATTTTATGTTTTTTGATATTAGGTTTTATAATTGTAACGACCTGAGGCTACACCTTAGTCGTCACACAGTGCTTATGACCCTGAAGGACCATAAGCTAACCCATGAATGACATCTACTGTGGGCATTGAACAATAATATTGATGTAAAAGTGAAATAATGGGAGGAAATACCATAAGGTTTAAAACATCTAAAATACTGATAAAATATAACATCTGCAAAACTGAATATTGTCTGAAAATCTAGTCAGAAAAGCCTCTAACTAAATCTGTCTGAAAGTGGAGTTAATGGGACAATCCCTCAACTAACTCCATCTACTAAAATAATTCTAAGCTAAAGTACTAAAATAAAAGCATATCCTTGATAGATGAGGACTCACTGCTAAATCTGCTACTGCTGGCTGAATTTGGCTAAGCACGGTCAGGAACCTGAGCGTCCAAACCTATGATATGAAACATCATAGCACAAGAAACGGGTATGCAATCAGTACATAGGAATGTACTGGCATGCTAAATGAGGTAAGGCTGAGTGCATGGGTTTATTTGCATGAACAATAACTAACTGAATGATATGCAAGAGCTGGATTAGCATACATGGAGGATCTGTAACTACTGAACATACTGTGTATACAGGAAATGAGTAT
This sequence comes from Capsicum annuum, assembly GCF_002878395.1. NCBI lineage: Eukaryota > Viridiplantae > Streptophyta > Magnoliopsida > Solanales > Solanaceae > Capsicum > Capsicum annuum. The sequence goes on from NC_061118.1 coordinate 123,457,411, forward strand.
ATTGGAACTAAATCTGATAATTAATAAATGAATACAATGATAATCTAGGATCACTGATAATCTAAATTATTGTTAACTAAGTTTTATTCTGAAGACTGAGACCAAAACTAAAACTGTGGAAAGTAATCATCTAAATGACATGCCCCAAACAAGATAAGATAACTGAGCTAGGGTCCAATCTGTAACACCAATTGAAAAGGTGTTAGTACCGTGCCATGGATAAAGATAAGCTGGAGAGTAACCTTCTACTGGTAGGTTTCCTAAATGAGAATGGTGGTACCCTCTACTGGTAGGTAGAGCACCTAATCAACCCTCAACCGGAAAGTTTGATGTCTCAACCTATGCTAGCTACATAGTTCTAGAACATAAGGATTACTTCTAAGAAACACACCCTCGGCTGGCAGGTGAGTGCCCATCCTGGAGTTCACTAGGTACTAAATCCTACTCCCAATTGAAAGATACTAAACTGTTATACTGGACTAAAATGGACTGAATTAACTGAGATTACTAAGTTTTCCTAAGTTCTGTAACTGACTAAATTCTACTGAGTTCTGTAATTGACTGAGAGTACTACTGATCGTGACATGAATAATACTATTCTGTAACTGACACTATCTTTAAATAAACAACTAAGTTATCGGGTATTAAATACCCCGAAGACTCAATAGCATGAAAAGTAAAGAAAAGCACAATCTTTAATAACATAACAATGTTCACTTAGTCATAATTCATTCATAAAGACGTTCCATCAGACACTTGTAATGCATTAACTTGTACATGAATGGGGAATACATGTTAGCATGCTATAATGGCATTATTTCATTATCAGAGATAATTTATCAAAAACATAAGAAGCATACTTGGTTAATCAAATCATAAACACTTAGGGTTAACATGGTTACAATAATAACCTTGCAAATTGAAGGGTTTATCATAAATATCATGTAATTCAACACATACTAGAATCAATTCTTGGAACTTGTAATCTAAATCATGTATTAAAACTCAAAAAACATCATGAACATGAATTCAAGCAAATTCAAACATGGAAATCATAAATCATAAATCTTGTATTTTGAAAAAGGATTCTTAGGCTCCATGAAAGGTAAGGATCCATGAATGAATATCTAACATACCTTAATTTGATGAGTTTTTGGAGAAATTCTTGGGATTGACCTTGATTCGTGAGAGCTATGGTTTGTTTTCTTGAGAGAGAATCATCTTTTAATTTTGGGGAAAAGTGAATAATGAAGCATTTTACATGTTTTTAGGTCTTAAATCCCACATCTGGGCGGAATAAAATCATGGGAAAAGACTGTTTTAACCCTGAATGCAACTTTAATTTTTTAAGAAATTTTCTTGATCTGGACCCCTGGCATAACGTGCTGCTATCGTGCTAGGCCACTGGAAAATAATGACTGGGAAATTACATGGTGGCATGACATAGGGGTATCTCATTGCCTCTTTGTTTGTGAAATGATAGTGCACTGTGATGCGGTGGAATCGCGATGGTACACTGGAAATTTACAATTGTAAACTGTGTCTATAGCGCGATGCGCCAATATTGTGGAGCAACACTAGAAATTGACAATTGCTATTTTAACACACTCCGCGATAGCTACTGGCCTAAATGATGATGTTTAACGACTGAAACTTAAAATTGTCATAACTTTTTACCCGGTTGTCAAATTTAGGCAAATTTTATATCGTTGTAAAGATAATTGAATTTCCTATGCAATGGCAGGCTCAAATATACAAATTATTAAGTATTCAAAATGTTTTATTTAGGATAACCCATGTACTGAGGGTTAATCTAGGCTAGGGAAATATGAGGTATTACAATATCTCCCCCTTGGGAACATTTGTCCTCGAATGTGGCTAGTTAAGCTGAGAGTATGGACAGACTGAGTTTACATACTTAACTAGACATAAACAACTGAAGGATGATTACGTGACTGGTCTGATAGATTAAGCTTACATTCTGAACATGCATGTCTGATGCATGAGCACATGTCTGAATAAATGAATGAATATGTGACTGAATATGCATGAATGGGAACATGAGGACATGACTAAGTCTGAATCATGATACATGAACTAAACTGATTCCTTGGATATGTGTCATGACAGGGGGATGGTCATACAGCTGAACTTGGGACTTGAGGGTCAACTATAAGAACCCATTACTTCAACTGAATTTGCTACGTGAAGAGAAAATGGAAGGTTTAGATCATGATATCTTAGGGGTTATAGTACATCTCCCCCTTGCGACACTATGTCCCTCGAGAATGTTGACTTGGCTGATATACTAAGGAAAAGAATAAGATAATACACGGGGCACCTACGAACTAAACCGTGACTGAATATCTGGGATCTAAAACTGAGGCATAAATATGTAAATGGGAGATCTGTAACATACCAGTGACCACATCAGGAGAACTTTCCTGATCTTTTTTGGACTGAAGTTTGTAAAACCTATTTAGGCGTTGCCCACTGTTGGCACTGGAAGTGGTGCCTTGTTGATTTGGGCGACTTGACTGAGCTGAAGGACGACTATACTGAACTTGAGAACCTGACTGAGGACAATCTCTAACTCTGTAGCCTGGCTTGCCACACCCAAAACAAACATCACCACCAGCCATGCACACACCCTTATGATTCTTTCCACACTCTCCACAAAATAGATTAGTACAACCATTTCTTATGCTATCCTGGGTCATCGGTATACTGGTTGAGGACGAAGCTGGGACTGAAGACTTTGGATAAAACTGGGAACAGTTATTGCCTTCTGACTTAGGCTGACTGAAATTAAAGCTACTTATTCTAGCCCTCTTATTATCTCTCTCCTTCTTTTTAAGCTTCTACTCCTCAATCTATTTAGAATGGACCATAAGACTAGATATGTCCATCTCTTTAATCAACATTGTTGTTTACATTCCTTAACCATACTATCTGACACCCTAGATACAAACTTGTTCATTCTGGACCTATTGTCTGTCACTATATGGGGAGCATACCTGGCTAACTGAGTAAACTTGAGGGAATACTCTTTTACACTCATACTACCTTGTCTGAGACTGATAAACTCTAACACTTTGTCTTTTCTCATCTCTAAGGGAAAGAATCTATATAGGAAGGCAGTAGCAAACTCTTCCCACTCTATAGGCTCTATATTTATACCCATGTCTACATTTCACTGCTTAAACCATGTATGGGCTACATCTTGTAGTTGATAGGTGGCTAACTCAGCACTCTCACTGGAAGTCACTCCCGTGATATTTATGACTTTATGAATCTGATCGAGGAACTCTTATGGATTCTCTTCTGACTTAGATCCCGTAAAGGAAGGAGGATTAGACTGAGAGATTAACTTAAGCTCATACTCACTCGCACGATAAGAATACTAAAAGAAGGGAAATTTTTCCTAAAAATATTTCATAGCCTATTGTCCATAAGTGTGGCGCGCTACACACCCATGCACAAGAATCTATACGATGTGGCTTTCCAGACTCCCTAGGACACTGTTGAACCTTAGGCTCTGATACCAAGTTTGTAATAACCTAAGACTACCCCTTAGTCATCACACGGTGCTTATGACCCCGAAGGACCACAAGCTAATCCATGAATGATATCTACTATGAGAACTAAACAATAATACTGACATAAATGTGGAATAATGTGCTGAAATGCTATAAGGTTCAAAACATCTAAAATACTGATAAAATATAACATTTGCAAAATTAAATATTATCTTAAAATCTAGTCTAAAAAGCCTCTAACTGAATTTGTCTAAAACTAGAGTTAATGAGACAATCCCCCAACTAACTCCATCTACTAAAATACTACTAAGCTGAAGTACTGAAATAAAACTATATCCTTGATAAATGAGGACTCACTGCTAAATCTGCTACTGCTGGCTGAATCTGGCTAAGCACGGTCAGGAACCTGAGTGTCCGAACCTATGATATGAAATATCATAGTGCCAAAATTGGGTATGCAATCAGTACGTGGGAATGTACTGGTATGCTAAATGAGGTAAGGTAGAGTGGATGGGTTTATATGCATGAACAATAACTAACTGAATGATATACAAGAGATGGATTAGCATATATGGAGGATCTGTAACTACTGAACATACTGTGCCTACTGTGATTGAGTATACTAGAACTAAATCAGATAGCAGATAACTAAATATACTGATAATCTGGGATCACTAATAATCTAAATTACTATTAACTGAGTAATTGTATTTGGCAGTCCTAATTTTTAGAACTGAACTGAGTTCTATTCTGAAGACTGAGACCAAAACTAAAACTGTGGGAGCTAATCATCTAAACGACATGCCCCAAATAAGATAAGATAACTAAGCTGGGGTCCAATCTATAATACCAATTGGAAGAGTGTCGGTACCGTGCCACGGATAAAGATAAGTTGAAGAGTAACCCTATACTGGCAGGTTCCCTAAATGAGAATGGTAGTACCTTCTACTGGCAGGTAGATCACCTCATAAACCCTCAACTGGTAGGTTTGATGTCTTAACCTACGATGGCTACGTAGTTCTAGAATGCAAGGATTGCTTCTAAGGATCACACCCTCTGCTGGCAGGTGAGCCCCCATCCTTGGGTTCACTCGGTGTTGAATCCTACTCCCAATTAAAAGACACTGAACTGTTATACTAGACTAAACTGGACTGAATTCACTGAGATTACTGAGTTTTCCTAAGTTCTGTAACTGAGTGAATTCTATTGAGTTCTGTAACTGACTGAGAGTACTACTGATCGTGACATGAATGATACTATTCAGTAACTGACACTATCTTTAAATAAACAATTAAGTTATCGGGTATTAAATACCCCCAGGACTCAATAGCATGAAAAGTAAAGAAAAGCATAATCTTGAATAACATAATAATGTTCACTTGGTCATAATTCATTCATAAAGACATTTCATCAAACACTTGTAATGAATTAACTTGTACATAAATGGGAAATACATGTTAGCATCTATAGTGAAAATATTTCATTCTCATAGACAATTTATCAAAATATAATGGCATTATTTCATTCTCATAGACAATTTATCAAACACATAAGAAGCATACTTGGTTCATCAAATCATAAACACTTAGAGTTAACATGGTTAAAACAATCAACTTGCAAATTGTAGGATTTATCATGAATATCATGTAATTCAACACATACTAGAATCAATTCTTGGAACTTGTAATCTAAATCATGGATTAAAACTCAAACATCATCATGAACATGAATTCAATCTAATTTAAACATGGAAATCATAAATCATAAATCTTGTATTTTGAAAAGGGATTGTTGGGCTCCCACTGCAAAAAAAATTGGTAAATTGTGAAAGGTTTTTTGTTAATTTGTGGCGGATTTTGACCACAATAAAAAGAAATACGGTGGTTTCAGAAAGTGCCACAATAAGAGTTGCCACGAGCATTATTGTGGTGGTTTTTAAAAACCTCCATGACGTACGCCACAAAACAAATTTTGAATTTGTGAATTTTTTTAAGTTAATAAGTGGCAGCTTAGAACCTTCACAATATGATATTAATGTTTTGAAAAAAATATTATGGGAGTTTATAAACCCCCGCAATAATATCACATTGTTACAAAAAAATATTGTGGTGTTCTATAAATTCCACAATAAAATACTAGTTGTTTTAAAAAAAATTATGGGGGTTTACAACCACTACAATATAATATTAATGCTTAAAAAATTATAATTAATGAAAGTTTAATTCCGCCACAATATTTTTGTTGCTTACTTTCTATTTGAAACTTACAATAGGAATGAATAAATTAAAAAAATAATTAGTCGCAGTCTGCAATATTTGGGATACGTGATGCATTCAAAATTGCTACTTATTACTCAAGTATTGCAAGAAGTAGCATTTTTGAATGCATCACTTATCCCAAATGTATTTCCTGTTCTGCAAATAAGAAACTTTGCTAAATCATGGAATTCACTAAAGTACATGGATCCTCTATTCTTAACTTGTTTACAACTACTCAAGATCTAAGCATATTTCATAGAAAATATATGGTATCAAAAGTAATACATCCTAACAGCATGTTTTGGTGTGGACTTCAAGACCTGTACATAATCCACTGAAGTTTTTTTAAAATGGATAAAATTACTCGAATTTGAAATCAATGTGGTAAAAGCACATAAAGATTATTGATATATGTTGCTCAAATTCTTTATAACAGCATACGAGTGCATGTCAAATCCCCATAAGTACTATCTTTTTGAAGGATCCGACACGAGTACGATAATATTTAGGAGAGTTTGATCAATTAATTATTGATCAATTAAGCACCATAGCATCATGTCTACTGGGAATAGAACTACTTGGTAGGTAAACTCACAAAAGTATGAAATGAAGCTACATTTCAAAAATCATCTGCTGCTTATGATAGGCCACCAATAGACCTGAAAATAAAGTTATTATGTAATATCTCTCTAGTAATTCTATTGGAAAATAATATTTAAATGCTTATTAGTCACATCTATAGGCGTCACCTGGAGTGATAGGCTACCTGTTTCCTGTCCGGATCAGTAAAACTGGCGTGTAACAGCCTGGTAAAATACGAAGAGGCTAAAACATTAATCTATTGATCTTACATACATCACCAATTTTCACCGATGTGTTATTTTTCAATCATTTTTAATTATTTTTCTTGGAGCTATCTTTGGGATTTGGAATGACATTCAAGATATTTGTAAATATTTATGCTGATATATAGCTGTGTTGTTGAAGCCACTTGGTCAAACAGACTATTTTACTAGGTATTTGCACCAGCATAAGCATTAGATAACAGGTAAGCTCCAATATCTTTACTATCAAGTTATGTCTTCTTTGTGAAGTGGGTTGAATGACAGCCTGAGAAATAGGGTCTTAGATGTTCCAATGATAAGAAAAAACATACTATGTGGAGTTAAATGTCAAAGAACACATCTTTCCAATGATACAAAAAAATATACTACGTGCAGTTAAATGTCAAAGAACACATCTATGCTCGGATAGCTCACTAGCAAACATTTTAGGACATTCTGAAACCAAGTAACTAAGGAACTATTTGACATTTAAATAATTACAAGAAAACAAACATAACGATTTTAACTTTTGGATAGCTTGCTGCCAGTCACAGATTTAAGTTCATATACAAAAACATGTATCACAGCTTCGCCATTACCTTGATTTTAAAAAAAAAAAAGACAAGAGCATGTATCACTATCAATTACGAAAGATAAATACTCTATATCCTAAGTTACGTGAAAGGATTCATCATTGTTAATCTAAAATATTTGACACACTTCTGTACTTAACATTATCCTGTATAACTTTCACTTCTGCTAAGTAAATAAATTGAAATGAAGTTGTGGTCTTTTCTCAAATGCACTTCGACTATTACTTTAATATATTCTTCCACTTTTACCGTTAAAATAATAATAATAATAATAATAATAATAATAATAATAATAATAATAATAATCATTAGCATATTCAACAGCATACCCTGTCAAACTTGTCAAATGAGGCGGGTTGATAGTAGAGGTGATAAAGATAAGGGGCAATATTTCATGTTCTAGAAGCCAAAAGAAATTCTTATATAACTGTGAGAAGCTTATCAGATTCATCATTGAAAAAAAAAGTCGACTTTCCACCTTTTAGAGCCATAAAAGGAATATTTTCTTTCCTTTTAATGATGAACTCAAATGTTGAGTACAAACAAATTGAAAAGGTACTAATATCTCTATACCATCAAAAAGACATACCTACACCAAGTTTTTGGCTTCCTCATCAACATTCTTGCAAAGAACATCGTTGATGTGTCTCCAAGGTAACCCTGCATAACCAATCAAGCCAAGCAGATAAACAGAGAGAAAATTGAGTTTTAGGATTCATAGACTACATTATTAAACCACTTATGATTAATTAAATATCAGGTGAGACACAGAAGAGGAAGATTAAGAAGATAGTGCACCATAAAAAGCTTATCCTTTATACAATAAGATGTCATCAATGTCCTAAAGGAAACAAAGCTGGCTTTTTTAACAGATGGAAATATAATCCATCTTTTAGATTTTCTTAATAATTTTGCAACAACAAAAACAACATAGTGTAGTCCCACCAAGTGGGGTTTGGGGAGGATAGAGTGTATACTGACCTTACCTCTAACTCATGTTGAGGTAGAGAGGCTATTTTCGTTGCTTAATCATTTTGGAAGGGTCAAAATTCTTTAACTGATGTTTACACTCTTATATTGTTTTATAAAACATTTACAACTTTATGAATTGAAGAAAAGGCTTCCCAAATTTCTTTACTTACCAAGTGACTACCTTACACCACCAATAAAAGCCTACAACCATACCATCTCACCAAAATGCCAACTGATCACATTTCCATCAACTCCCCCATATACAGATATATACTGAACATCCTCACCTTTGGCGACCTCTACTAAAAAAAATACTCCAGAGACCTTGCCCCTCCGACCCCCCTATAATATAATGATTAAACATCCATCACCATGACCACAAATATCCTTTCTACCTATGGAGGTACTGTGGGAACAAACTGGTGTTTGGAGACTCAAGTAGGAGCTAGTAGTTAAGAGCAGTAAGGGCACTGATACAGGGAAGAAGTTGCTTGAAGGTGGCAATAGGGAGTTGGAAAAATTATTATCTATGATATAGGATCATGGTGTAAATGCTATCGCTTTTGTGTAATAGCATAAAAGGGAGCAAACAACCAAGATAATGCAAATTCATGTCAAAGATTACAAGTGTTAGAATATGAGTAGGAATAGGTATGATCTAAATTAATAAACTAGTTTTGTCAAAAGATGAAATATAACGTGAAAAGATATCATAAGTCTACACATTCAAATTTATTGTTCATTCTCAAACCACTAAGGTTGAGACTCTGGCCAATTCCAAATATTAAATTCGAGAGAACTACAATAGATACCAAAGGCGGAGACACTTTAAAACTAATTGATTAGATAAAAAATATGAAAATCTGAATCGCAACGACTGAAGAAAAAAAATTCAGGCTGCAAAAAGAATAATTTATAAATAGTAGAAAAGAGAAAAAATTGGTGATTGGTCACATTGTCTAGATGCAAGAAATATGCAAAAGCTTTGGTTGATGCGTCACAAGTTGTTTTGGGCCACAATGAACTATTGGAAACAGAAGTTCTATAGGTTCTAACTCGAGTGAGTTGGATAGTGATAACTCACTAGCTGAATCATAGGTACGAAAGTTGGATAATTCTTGAGAAAGAATCAATGTAGCAGCTAATGATAAGGCCTTAGTTCTTGGTCAAGAATGAGTGTTCTATGTGCGGAAGTTAGTTGGAGAAGGTGAGTAAGGCAGAGATTTGGTAGCGAAAGCTACATATGAAGGGACTGCTTATATATAATTATTTGTGATCAATAATGTTGCTACAACTACAAGTGGTGTTGGTAATCCATGAGTGGCATTAATAAGCTAGCTACAGTCGATTCTAAACAGCTTGTTGATAATGCAATCCAAGTTGAGAACTCTGAAGGAGATCCGCAAGAGGATTCACTAAGGAAAAAATAAAGCAAAGTAAGTTGAATATATTTATAGAGATTGAACTTTGATGATGAGGAAAAACAGGTGTGGTACAAATATTGGATCACCTATTAATAAGAGTCCTAAGGTGGCACCAAAAATAAAAAAAATTACATGTGATGCATTATCACAAAAAGAATCCGGTGAAACAGATGTTTTCATTCACCAGCAGGTTCTAGCTTGTCGAAAAAGGATTATGAGTACTCTAGGTGTGACGTTATACATAGAGCACACTGCTCTTAATGAATCTACACTATCAGATAGATGCAACCGACCAGAAAACTATGAGAATAAAACAAATGTTGTCGGTATATAGCAGAAAATAGATGACGAATAGTGCTGAGACATGATGATTTGATAGCAGCTGATTTTAAAACTCCACCACATGATTTGTTGTGTTCAAAAGGGGCGAGACATCACCAAGTGTGGCATTAATCAAGGAACAAAAGTTTTCACAATACAAACCCCGATTAAGTGCAAGTAAATAAGGCCTAAATAAACTAGTGCCAATAAATAATTGTGTTAGAAGGCATTTTTGTTGTAGTGTATCATGATTATTCTTAAACGGTTACAAACTTATGAAGCAAAACATCTATTCAATTTTATGAAAAATATACATTTGTTTCACACAAACTTAGATACTATCCAAACTACGAAAATGTATCATGTCAACATCTCACAAATAGTTTTGAGGCTAGTAGACTAGGCAATATCTTATGGCCAATTCCAACTCCAACTTTGAAAATTTCAAATAAAGTAAAAAAATAGTTTTATGGCCAAACTCCCACAAAGTTAATGCAATTCTAGAAGAAAACAAAGAAGTTTTAAAAAGAAATTAACCAAATATTCAAATTTTTTTTACAAATAATGTAAAGGAAATCTTCAAACAACAATATGAAATTATATACTCAACAAATTCAATAGGTAAAATACGCTCGACTACCTACTAATCTTCTACCTCAGTACTCTAAAAAAGGTACAGAGATTACAAATAACTTACAGTAAAACAGCAGCGATCAGGAAATTTTTGGAGAGATTTAATTGCATATGCATCTGAATGTGTCACCATTATTTTGTTGTAAATACATTCTGGGTGGGGAATGAGGACATTTTAGGGTTTACCTGCTAAAGAAAGAGAGGGAAAAAAACTCCGTCTATAAAAGATTGGGAAAATTGAACTTTTGGTGGGCTCATCGCTTTTAAGAGTTTAATCATAATTATCGTTTATTTTGATCCGTTAAATATATAATTTTGAGTATTTTTAATCTTTTAAGCTTGTTAAAATACTACTAAATGTACAGTTATAATCGATTGGAAAAAACAATTGATTTTTGAACTGATTAAAAACAATCACTTGATCAATTTCATCCAAATCATTATTTTTTAAAAATAAAATTGATTGAGCTTATCATATTTTTGCACCAACAATCAAATGAAAAATATGATTGAGTGTAGTAATGTCTTTAATTGGGTTTTAAAAATAATTTGATCCGAGCTTTGATAAAAAAAATTGGTCAAACTGATTGGTTCTTAAAATGAAATTTTCAATAAAAAATCTATCAAGTTTGAGCTTTCAAATTTTTACTTCAAATTCATCGTTTAAAGGGTTAAATCTAGTATAAGTTCTCGAAAAATAAATAAAAATCGACAAAGAATCAATAATGTGATGTTATATGATCCCCTATCCCACCCTCGAATTTTCACTCCAAATCGTAGCTCACTTATTCCAAAATTGAGTTGTAATAATGAAAATTCCATAATCAGCTATTTTTGTATTACAATTCTCTTAGTAATTATGTATTAATAAAAATTTAATGTATTAATAAATTTATAGCTATTGAGTAACTATTATCACGAATTATTATAACTTGACTTAAAGTATCTATTTAGTTATATCAAATAATTTCTTGTGGCTAAAAGGGTTACTATTGCTATGATGACATTAAAAGCCTGACAACTATTTAAAATTAGTTACAAAATTTCATTGTAGAAATAAATTTGTAGCTATTTGGGTAACTATTGTCATACATTATTATAACTTGTAGCAAAAACATATATTTAGCTACAAAATTTTTCTTCAAGTTATTTATTGTGGTTGAAAGAATACTTTTGCAATAGTAACTTTAAATGTGTGGCAAAAACTTACAATTAGCTATAAAATTTTACTGTAACAATAAACTTGTGGCTATTTGAATAGCTATTGCTACAATAGTTAGCAACTATAGCAAAAATGAGGAATTTGTTTTACCAATTTATTTTTGTAGCTAGAAAATCTTACAAAATCGTAAATAGCCATAAAATTTTAAATTGTGTAGCTATTATTAGGTATTAGTCACGATTTTCAAATATATAGCTAAGAATATCCATAACAATATATACTTATTGTTATAGTGATTAGCCACTAAAAAAAATTTACTTGGAATCTTAGGAGCATGATTGTCATCTAAGTTACTCCCTATCCCTTTTTGGATAGACCGTTTTGGATTTTTGCAGTTGGTATTAAGAAGGTACATCTGATTAGTGACTCTTAGAGGGTTTAGTTATTTGTTGTGTAATTGATAATGACCAATTCATCTAGATATATCACCGGGATTGTTAAATAACTTCAACAATAGCTTGACATAAAAATACTCAAATCAAAAATTAAGACTCGAGCTCCAACATTAAAATCAGAAATTGATTTCGAAGATGGGTTAATCATCAACCAATTAGATCAAGAATATTTCCTGATAGAAACAATAATAGAGATAGAGCGAGTGTCAGTTAATAATTAGTAAATCAACTTTTTTTCTTTTGAAACTCTAATTGAATCTTAATGTAATTTTTGGGATACCCATATTTTAGATATTGAATATTTTACTCATTTAAATTATTATGAATGATGATTGATTTCATAAAGGTGCAAAATAGGATCTAAATTTGGTATCACAAAATTATTAATTGCTTAAGGTGAAACTATCATAATATTATTTTATACAATTACAACAGATTATATAAAAGAAAAAATACGTGAAATATAAAATAAGTCATAATTACAAGGCATAGCTAATGTCTAAAATAATTACCACTTGTAGTTATGTTTAGATTAAATACCTAAATATTCATTTCTATTGTATTTTTATATTTCTAGGCTCATATATAATCTCTAATTTGAGGTGGGGGTGGGGGTGGGGTGGAAAGGGAGGGCTCTCTAGTTTCGAGGCTCAGGGAAATCTCTAAAAGTTTGTATTTGCATACGAAGCGAATTTTAAGGCTCTTTCAAATCTCTAAGTGAATTTGTATTTGTATATACAATCTCTAATTTGTATATTTACCAACTAAAGTGTAGCTACATCATGTACTTAGGTAAACTTTAGATACGTCGCCTCATTCATTTCCTTATTGTTAGCTATTTCTGAAATATTTTCAACACAAAAAATCTATTTTTATGGTAGTTTCAAATTATACAAGTCATTATCAAGTGCAAGCATTTTATTACGAGTTTTTTGAAACCGTCAAAATAGTACTAATAGTTGAAGAGATTGTGGTGGCATCGAAATACATCCTTTAAGCTCATTATGATGGTTATAAACCCTCGGCATACTCAAAACAAATCATCGGAATCGTTTCAGTCTTTTATAGTGTAAAAACCTATACAAAATAATTGCCACAACAAAAATAATTTTGTGAAGGTTGAAACAAACGCCACAAATTGAATGTATAGTAGGGGTCTTCTCTAACCTCCATACTTAACCGCCATAAGAAGGACTATTTTGCGGGGGTTAACATAAATGCCACAAAGAGAACGTATAGTGGGGATTTCTTATGACCCCTATAAATAAACCGCCACAATTTCACAATTTTTTTGTAGTGTCCATGGAAGGTAAGAATCCATGAATGAACATCTAACATACCTTAATTTGATGAGTTCTTGGAGAAATTCTTGAGATTGACCTTGATTCTTGAGAGCTAGAGTTTGTTTTCTTGAGAGAGAATTATCTTTTGATTTAGGAGAAAAGTGAATAATGAAGGATTTTACACGTTTTTAGGGCTTAAATCCCACATCTGGGCCGAAAAAAATTATGGGAAAAGACTGTTTTTAAGCCTGGGCGCAACTTTAATTTTTTGAGAAATTTTCTCGATCTGGACCCCTGGCGCGATGCGCCGCTATCGCACTAGGCCATTGGGAAATTGCATAGTGGCGCGACACGGAGTTATCGCGTTGCCACTTTGTTTGTGAACTGGAAGTGCACCGCAACGCAGTGGAATTGCGTTGGTACACTGAAAATTGACAATTGTGAACTGGGTTTATTGGGCGACGCGCCATATCGCGGAGCAACACTGAAAATTGACAATTGCTATTTTAACACACTCCGCGACGCACTACTGGCCTGAATGACGATGTTTAGCGACTGAAACTTAAAATCGCCATAACTTCTTACCTGGTTCTCGGATTTAGGCGAATTTTATATTAGTGGAAAGCTAATTGAATTTCCTACGCAATGACAGGCTCAAATCTAAAAATTACTGAGTATTCCAAAAAATTTATTTAGGATAAACCCATGTACTGAGGGTTAATCTAGGCTAGGGAAATACAGGGTATTACAATAATATGTAGGTCGATTGGCCAAAACATATAATAATTTTATGTTTTTAGTATTGTTTTCTTTGTCATCTAAATTATCGTCTACATGGTTACAACGAATAGCTTTCGCATGACGCCTTCTGGATTTCGAACCCAACACAATCATGACCTATTGGGTTGTGAAAGTCGATGGCATATTCGAGCTTTATCTTTATGCTCAAGTTTGATTGGTGTTAGATTGGATATTGTTGTAAGTATGCTTTGACTGAGCAATGAACTAGACCGAGAGTAGGTTTAAAGAAAGTTGTGTCGTTGGTCATCTAGTCATAAAATAATCCTTGCGTTATTGAGATGTCACTAGTCTAAGATGCAACAATGGCATTGGCTCCAAGATATTGCCGGGAGATGATTAGAGATACCATCGCGACTCGGTCTAATTAAGTCAATGCTTCCATGTGTCAAATCTCAACTGTTCCGATTGACAAAGCCTGCATTTCACCATACGTAAATAGTCCCCACTTTTCAAATACTTGATGAAATATATTCAAGAATTGGACAACTGCTAGCTTCAGCGGGAGAACAATCAAAAAGACTATGACAGTTCCAGAAATCAGTTGTGTATCAGTGTCACCATTTATTGTCCTTGAGTTTAATTCGATGGTGTCACTCTGGCTCGACAATCATGGCATTTGGGTCCCAACAGTTGAGAGAGACCTTGTGATTTACTATGACAACAATTACTCTCCTTTATTTAAACCAACACTTATCTTTGATGGGAATCCACACTCAAGTAAGGGAACATTGAATGTGTTCTTTTTCATCCATTATTCTCTGAAATTTTGTAAAATGGTTTACTATGTCTACTTTCCTTGCATTTCTCTAATCTTCTAAATCCCTACTAGGTTTCCCTTCAGTTCATTCCCTCAACAACTATTATTTTGATGAGATAACCCAAATTTGACTCATTGTAGAGGAAAAGCCCCAATCGATGAGATCTCTTACTAAGTTTATGAGGAAGTTTTCACTACCTAAATCATTTTGGATCTCTTGTCGTTGTCGACGACTATTGAGGCAATATGTCATGCCCCAATCTTAATCAGGCGGACAAGAACTGTATAATCATGTCTAACACTTACTATATGAGAGCTCCTTAACAATACAACAAGTTATACAACTGAGAAGTACTGTATACACATATAAGGGTTATTCGGCTTCACTGGAATATATGTTTGGTGGGACAAGTTTATACATATTAACATCACGTTATCTATAAATCCTCCATTAGAATATGCATACGTACAATTGTCAAATTTAGGATAGGGCCCCAATTACCTATATTGTAAACATATGTACAACCGAAAGAGTGCTAAAGTGATAAATGAACTAAAACTTCTTGTCTCGTTCCTGGCTAACCGTGAACAAAATGAAGGGTAACCAAGAACATTTTATGGTATATTTTCAACAATATTCCCAGGGATAGACACATACTAGCTGTAGGTAGAATTGGAGCACACCATTGCTCAACTGAATGTATAACACCTAGTGAGAATGTTTGCTAATGTGTGCTTCTAATCCTGTATTTTAGAAAATACAATGCTCTCGAAATATAGGCGTTAGTACATATACAACATATACTTGTATGTAAAGTAGATAGAATAACAAGTGACAGGTAAGGAAGCTCAAGTGAATAAAATATCAAATATAAGCGGGTGAAGACATATGAATACTAGAAACACCTTCGGAAAAAGTAAACCATGTCTTACCATCTTTAGCACAGTATACACGTGTCTTAGTATTCTGATTTTCGAGTACAATATCTCTAATTTTCAAGTTTTGCTATTTTTGAGCTTTGTTTTTCTCCAAGCTTTGCTATTTCTCCATTGAAGGAATCAATATTCTCCGTTGGAGGAATCGGGATTCTCCATTTGCATGTAAGAATAAAGAACCTATTGTTTGTAATTTAACTAGCATGTGCCTTTTTTTCATAATTGAAAGAATTTTTAAGTTACCTCCACATTTGTCTCTGTAACTGTGTTCCTACTTCCACAGAAGAAGAGATCAAACTCTTGTTATAAGAGTTAACAGCAAAAGATCTAGTTCTTTGTAGCTTCCAGACTTGTGAGTCTGTCTTTTCTTTTAGGGCCTGCGTAGTTTCACAGTTGTAGTTGCTGCAATTTCTATTGCATCGCCATTCCTTTTCTTTACTGATCGCATTACAGTCAGCTTACTATACTTTAGGTTATCTTCTTCTTTATATTGCATTTAGGAGCTAAGCATTCTAACCAAAAAATACTGGTAAGTGGTAACTGAATGCATGTTCGATTGAATTATTATTTTGAAATTGGTATCATTTTGCCTGGTTAAAAAGCTTGTTAAGGAAAAGATAATGGAGAAGGATATAGTGAATACGGATTATTAGACTTGAGGTGTGTTAGGTGTATATAATCTGCCGCTATTTTTAGTAGTAACCTGCATATCACTGTAAAAAATATAGTATTGATCTTACCATTTTAAAGCGAGGAGCTATTTCCAAATTTGGATATCTTTCTTGCTCTTATAAACTTAGAATATAGAGGGGATTAGACAAGTGAAGAAGATCACTGAAAAAAATCATTAATCTATTTTGTTACATTTTCCCCTTTCTGTCAGTGAAAGTACTGTATAAAGGTGAATAGATTTGATTAAGAAATAGATCCCTTACAAAAGTTGACCCTAATCAAAATTTTGACATCCTTCAAGTGGATCAGGGATACCAAGTACATCACGATCTAAATTATAATATTCCAATTGGTGTATCATTAGTATTAAGTTGTTTATGTCATGTTTCCTCAGCAAATCCCTAGTGTATTTTTGTTGGTGAGTATGAGTACATGAATGTGTTTTCTTTATCCGAAGTCCTAATATAAAGTGAGTTTTATTACTTTCAGATTTTAGAGTGGATGTCCTCTAAGGGATCAATTTTTGATAGGGATCAAATCCATTATTTTATTTAATCCATTGTTGTATTCTCCCCTTTCTGCAGGACCATGTACTATTTCCAAAATCTTGTCGATTTTAGTTGTATTTTAGTTAATTGGTTTGACAGAGATTTTACAGCTGAACAATTTGTTGATTGGCTGCCTCCCTTATGAATTAGGAAACTGAAGTTCGTTATCTTAGACTGAGATTTGTGCAGCCTTTTGTGCTCTTACCATTTGAAGCTCATTGTCTTAAATTGATTGGTCTATTGTTACTATTGAGTATATTTCCTACCCATTTTACTTTTCATGTGCATTGGTCTTTGATTAGTAGCTTTGCTCCTCTGTGTATTCTAATTTTTGTGTATTTGTTTTGTAGAGACCTATTCTAAGAGTCAGCAGTTTGGGGTGTTATTTTTGGCTTGATTGTCCTGCTTTTGAGAATTGTTGTTACTACCAGGTTCTTCTTTTTCTTTTCTTCTCTTCGCTTCTTCATCTTTTATCGTAATAGTGAAAGTTATCATGTTGTATCCTTGATGTTTACAGTATCCACAGTAGTCTGGAACCCTTTATATTGGATGGGTTTCCATCAACCATCTTCTTTTTCATCCCATCAAACCTCATGCAAACATGATGGGGTCTGCGTCTAGTAAGTGTTAATAGAACTTTATTGAAGGGAAGAAAGGCTAAGGTTTACAATATAATCTGAAAAGCATAAAACTGACTAAAGCAAGAGTAGGCTATATATACATAGCCAATAACCTAAAGGTCCATAAACTAAAGGCCCAATAACATATGGGCTAACATCCCCCCTCAAACTCACAATGCAACAGCAATAAGCATTGAGAGTTTGTCACACAAAAAACGAAATCGAGATGCCGACTGAGCCTTCGTAAAAAGGTCAGCAATCTGCAAAGACGATGGAACAAAAGGAAGCGATATGGTCCCGAGCTGTAAATGATGACGGGTGAAGTGACAATCAATCTCAATGTGCTTCGTACGCTCATGGAAGACAGAATTTTTTGCAATTTGTACCGCACTTTTGTTATCACAATGCAGGGGAGTAGGCATAGAAATGTGAACCCCCATATCTGCAAGAAGCCAACGTAACCAAATAATCTCACATGTAGTCACAGCCATAGCACGATACTCAGCCTCCGTGGAAGATCTAGAGACAACATCTTGTTTCTTGCTCTTCCACGAGATTAAAGAGTCTCCAAGAAACACACAAAAACCAGTGGTGGATTTACGATCATTGCGATCTCCATCCCAATCAGCATCACTATAGGCTCGCAACTCGAGAGATGACGTCGAGGGAAACAAGAGATTCTGAAACTGAGTGCCACGAAGATACCTTAGAATACGAAGTACAGCTCCCCAGTGCACAGAAGTAGGAGCAGTAACAAACTGGCTAACAACATGAACTGCATGTGCTATATCTGGACGAGTAACCGTAAGGTAAACCAAACTACCCACAATAGTCCGATAAAGACTCGGATCTGATAATGGAACACCATCACTAGGAGAGTAACGTGCATTGATTTCAAGGGGAGTATCTACAGTCCTGTTGTCAGAAAGACGCGCCCGTGTAAACAAGTCAGATATGTACTTAGTCTGAGAAAGAAGATACCCTTTCTTAGACTGAGCCACCTCAATACCCAGAAAATAACGCAGCAAGCCCAAGTCCTTCATTGCAAATCGATGAGCCAAATCATGCTTCAATAACTCAATACCACTATGATCATCACCAGCAATAATCATATCATCTACATATAAGGACAATAGAATTCGCCCTGCACTTGTACATCTAACAAACAATGCTGAATCATGGTTACTCGGGACAAATCCAAGGGAAGTAATAACAGTGGAGAATTTCTCAAACCAAGCACGAGGGGCTTGTTTGAGACCATATAAAGCTTTTCGAAGTCGACAAACTTCACCTGGCTGGTGGTCAATACCTGGGGGAGGAGTCATATAAACTTCCGCGTGGAGATCACCATTCAAAAAAGCATTCTTGACATCCATCTGAAATATCTTCCACTGTCGAACGGATGCAACAGCAATCATAGTGCGAACAGTCGTCATCTTTGCTACGGGGGAAAAAGTCTCCTCATAATCCATACCATATTGTTGTGAATACCCTTTTGCCACAAGTCTTGCCTTGTATCGCTCAACAGACCCATCAGATTTTGTTTTTATCTTATACACCCATCGACAACCAATCGCATGCTTACCAGGTGGGAGAGTAACCAAATCCCATGTATGTGTATGATGAAGAGCAGCAAGTTCCTCAGCCATAGCATTCTGCCAAAGAGGATCAGACACAGCCTCTCTATACGACTCAGGTTCAGACAAATGATGTATGTTTGCAATAAAGGAAGCAAATGAGGCTGAATATGTAGAATAGTAAAAATCTGGCAGTTTGGTGGACTTACAAGGTCGAGTAGACCTCCTCAGAGGTGGTGGGTCTCCAGTCTCAACAGTCGAAGGAGCAGACTCAGGCACAGGCGAGGCTGAAGCACTATCAGGTGGCACACCAGATGGCATGGATGAATCCGGAACTGGAACCTCTATGTCAATCCCAAAGGGATCAATAAGCCGAATATCTGACTTTGTCACATCATGGGTTTTAGCTGGAATGGAATAAAAAGGAATATGTTCCAAAAAAGTGACATGTCGTGAAACATATAATTTCTGACTTACAGGATCATAGCAACGATATCCTTTTTGTCCAATACCATACCCCAAAAACACACATATAGCTGATTTTGACCCTAATTTATTTCGTTCAACATGAGGACGAAGAACAAAGCAAGTACATCCAAAAACTCGTAATGCAGAATAATTCGGCGGGTGACCATATAGTTTCTCAAACGGAGACATTCCTGAAGTCAATGCAGTAGGAATACGATTAATCACATATACAGCAGTTAGAACTGCTTCTCCCCAAAAAATACTAGGAACCTCTGCAGACAAAAGTAAAGAGCGTGCTGTCTCAACAATATGACGATGTTTTCTTTCGGCCAGACCGTTCTGCTCAGGAGTGTCGGTACAAGATGACTGGTGTATGGTACCATCAGAGGCAAGTAACTGAGTGAAGTCATTAGAAGTATATTCACCCCCTAAGTCACACCTGAAACACTTTATCACAGCCGAATGTTGTGTTTTAACAAGGGCTCTAAAGTTGTTGTAAATGCCAAAGAAATCAGATCTGCGTTTCATAAGATACACCCAGGTATAACGAGTATAGTCATCTATAAACGAAACATAATAGGTCGATCCACCCTTAGTGGATACTGGCGCTGGTCCCCATACATCAGAATGAATAATATCAAAAGGAGCAACAGAATAAGACACACTTTTATTAAACGGTAAGGCAGAAAATTTTGCCAGTTTACAACCACTACAATCTGAAATATCACTAGTGTTCACATGACCCAAAGCACCACTAGAGACCAAAAAACGTAAACATGAAACTGACACATGTCCTAATCTGGAATGCCAAAGATAAAACTGAGAAGACAAAGGACTCAAACGAAAAGAAGATAAATCTATGCTAGAGGCAGCAACTACAGACACTTTGAGATTCTCCAAGACATAGAGTTCCCCCAACCTACGGCCGGTCCCAATCACCCTCTGAGTGTGTTGGTCCTGTATAACACAAACAGAATCAGAAAAAAACACCCAATTACCAGCCTTACACAACTGACTGACCGAAACAAGATTTAAAGCAAGTTTGGGAATATAATAAACATCAGAGAGGACAATGTGAGGGGTAGTAACAGAACCAACACCCTCGACTGACATAGGTACAGCA
The DNA here is from genome assembly GCF_002878395.1 of Capsicum annuum. Lineage (NCBI taxonomy): Eukaryota > Viridiplantae > Streptophyta > Magnoliopsida > Solanales > Solanaceae > Capsicum > Capsicum annuum. The sequence continues at coordinate 123,478,377 of NC_061118.1, forward strand.
CTCGCGGACATAACAGAGATTGGTGAAATGGGTGACAAAGAACCAAACGATGACAAATGAGGGGACATGTGATGAGACGCACCAGAATCCAATATCCACAAGGAGGAAGGAATACCTGAGGTACTAGAAGAAACTGAACCCGAATGAGACATAGATACTGACATGGCCGTAGGATTAGAAACGAAGAACTGTCTGAACTGTTCGAAAACCTGGGGATCCAACGCAGAAGGTGGCATAGTGCTAACAGACTCAACATCTACAGATGGTGCAGCAGCAGCGAACTGTGGAGGACGAGATGACCACGGAGGAGCACCAGATGGGCGTGACGGATACTTTTGCTGCCCATATTTCTGTTGCTGCCCAGATTGAGGCTGTTTGACCTTGTTAAGTAACAACGGACACTGAGCCTTCCAATGATTTTTCTGTTTGCAGAATGCACACTCATCAAATGCAACTTTAGGAGATTGTCGAGTCTGAGTACGTGGTGGCCTAGACTGATCAGTTGAAGCAGCAAACACGACAGGAGTAGTAGTTACTTTAGACCCTTTATCCACTTGAGACTTAATACGAGTCTCCTCTGTAATCAGTTCATGAACCACAGAATCAACAGTAGGGAGGGGAGATCGATGAAGGATTGTTCCACGTAGGCCCTCAAAGTCAGAACGTAGTGCCATCAAAAACTGAACCAAGCGTTGCTCTTCCCGTCTAGCAATGTACGGCCCAAAACCTTTTAACTCTGCAGATTCAGTAAGTGCCAATTGATCCCACAAATCCGACATGGCAGCATAAAAATCTTGAATACTGAGATCATGCTGTTGAAGAGCACGGATATCATACTCCAACTGGTACTGCTTAGCAAAATTAGACTGAGTGTACAGTCTTTCCAAATGATCCCAGACCTCCTTTGCTGTGTCATACTTAGCCAATTGCATACCAATTGACTGAGTTACAGAATTGTTGATCCAAGTGATAATCTTGGAGTTATTAGTTTCCCATAAGTCCACCAACAAATCAAAATTTTCAGTTTTATCATCGATAGGTCTTGGTTTTACTCCAGTGATATAACCCCACATATTCTTCCCACGAAGAAAATTCTTCATGACATAACTCCAATATGCATAGTTCTTACCATCTAATTGAGTACTAATGGACTGGAGAGAATCATCCTTTCCAGTCATTGTAAACACAGCAACACACAAACAATTCAAAAAAACAAAAAGATGCAAAACCCTAGGTTGAACAATTCCGAACGAACAACAGTGGCAGCAAGCAAAAGAACGAAAGACGAACAATACCAGACAGCAAACGAAGACAGCAACGAATCAATCCAACCAAAAAACCCAACAAAAATAGCAAACGAATACAGCAGCACCTCAAAAAAATCCGCGCAGTAGGTGCCTGCTACAAAATCTTCAACCAACTAATCAAAGGACATAGATCGAACTAGCTTTGATACCATGTTAATAGAACTTTATTGAAGGGAAGAAAGGCTAAGGTTTACAATATAATCTGAAAAGCATAAAACTGACTAAAGCAAGAGTAGGCTATATATACATAGCCAATAACCTAAAGGTCCATAAACTAAAGGCCCAATAACATATGGGCTAACAGTAAGATCCTCCTAGATTCTAACCTTAGATATTATTCCCTTAGTTCTTTTATACTTTGTGAAATCACTGGATAAACGTCAATCAAAAAGTGAGGACATGAGTAAAAGTTTGGGTTTCAATCTAATACTTTATAAAAAATCAAGTTACATTAACCACTTTATAGTACAACAAAAATTCAAAACACATTGAAGAGATATAACTAGTTTTATCTGATTTCTTTGAGAGGACTGCATTGATAATATCCATTTTTAGTGTGCTATATATATAATACAAAGAACTCCATCATCTTCTATCTATCTCATGAATTCTGAATATGCTTGAAGAAAGTTGCATCTTTAGCAGCAGTTAAAGAAAGTTCTATTGAGAATGGAAAGTGAGTTCTTTATTATTAAAGAAAGAAAGTAATTAATTTGGATACCCCAAAAAAGTGTCGTACAATGTGTGGATTTGAATTAGTCAAACCTTAATGAGAAACCAAAAAGACAAAGATTAGTTGGCAAGATAGGAGGGTAAAAAAACAAAGTAAACATTAGGTAAAGAAAAGACATGACTGGTGTTGTGAGGTGGAGGTTAGTCGTAGGTAGGTGACAAGGTTGCTGCGAGTCTATCAATTAGATAAAGCCGGAGAAGAAGCAGAATGGCTCCGGGATATAATTTTATTTGAGAACTTTAATACCAGGGGTGAACAAGAATGAGCTAAGCTGAGAAGTTACTGCTGGATTTGGTAACTCTTGTTCACAGTGATCATGCATTAGCTTTAATGTTCAGATCATTGGAACCAAAAATCATAATATTAGTTAGACGTATCTGAATCACTGATTCCTGTTCATCGCTTCCCTAGAGACCTAACTTTATGGTGGCCAGCTGGAGCGCAGCAATTGGCAAAAAAATAATTTGGTGGATGAAATTAGATAAGTATCCAGTCATAGTCCTACATCTGTAGCCATAGAGAATTGTGTAAACACATACCAATAAAGTAATAAATGTAGGCACATAATGAGATCATACCATGTTTCACAAAATAACTAATTGCAGGCATGAATGAAACTGAAGGAGCAGGAGAGAACTAGAAATGTCTTGCATACGTTCCTTGATGAGAGATTAAAGAAGTTATCTTTACATCAGTTATTTCTAACAAATTCTCCCTAGCTTAATAATTTGTTTTGACCCCAAGTTATTGTGTATGTGATGATGATGTATGAGTTCCCCATTTTGCCGAAATGTTTTCACTCTTTATTCCAGAGGATCCTTAAAATGTTTAGACCTAGCAAAATATTTGACATGTAACATATTGGGCCTAGAAAATATGTGACATGTAACTCACTTTTGGATGTGCTGCATTCATTCTTGGGGATTTGTATAGTGAGCTATCCCACATGGAGCAATATCGTAAACAGTTCTGCCCCAAAAAAAAATTTGTGTTTTCATTTCTTGTATGCCAAACAGTGTCTCATATTGTAGCTCCACTTATCTAGCCGTAATTGCTCTTACTATTTACAAAATATAATATATAGAAGCCATAGCAACTTAATTCCTAGTTTTGATTCTGAGACATAGTAGTGTATAATGGAGTGTGCATTCTTAATCTTTTCTTTTCTTAACATAGGATATTTAATGGATATTGGACATAAAAGTTGGATGTATCTTTCAAGATCCACCGATGAGTACGAAAATGGAGTCAAGGATTTTATCAATAAGGCATTTGACCGAGCTTCTCTAGGAAATGAAATATTATGCCCTTGCAAATTGTGCTTTAATTGCTATTGGGATGTGGTTGAAGATCACTTATTTGGTTATGGATTTGCTCCTGATTACACTCTATGGGTTTCCATGGAGAAGGAATTTCATCAACAAATATTCCACATCCAAGGCATGAAGGGCATGAAGGAGTAAGCCAGGGACTATTTGATGACCAACATGATGATATTGATAAATTACTTCATGATACTTTTAGAAATGTAGAAGATGAAAGAGGCATAAAGGGAATGAAGGAGTAAGACAGGGACTATCTGAAGATGTTAAGTGATTTTTTAAATTAGTGGAGGAAGGAAAACAGGATTTATATCAAGGGTGTAAGAGGTTTTCTAAGCTGAGTTTCACCATCCGATTGTACTTGTTTAAATGCATTCACGGGCTGAGTAATGTAGCTTTCTCAGACTTGCTAGACTTGATAAAAGAGGCTTTTTCATTCTCTCAGATTGACGAGTCTTTCCATAAAGAAAGAAAGGTGATAAGAGATTTGGGTCTCAATTATGAAAAAATTCATGCATGCCCTAATGATTGCATGTTGTTCTGGAATGACAATGCAAATTGCGATAATTGCATTGTGTGGGGGTCTTCTAGATGAAAGAATGTTCATGATGAATTGACTAATAAGACCACTAAAGTTTCGACAAAGGTCTTAAGGTATTTTCTTTTAAATCCTAGGCTTTAGAGGATATTCATGTGTTCTGAAATATCTGTAGCTATGAGATGGCAAGCTACTGAACAACCCAAAGATGTAAATTTAAGACATCCTACCAATGGGAAAGCTTGGCAACATTTTGATTCCATGCATCCTAACTTCGCCAAAGATATTCGTAATGTTAGATTTGGTCTTTCAAGTGATGGTTTCAATCCATTCAGAACAATGAGCATTTCTCATAGCACATGGTCGGTTATGTTAATGAACTATAACTTGGCACCGTGGATATGCATGAAGCTGGAGTATATTATGTTATCAATGATTATTTTAGGTCCCTCATCTCCTGGAAATAATATTGATGTATACTTACAGCTGCTAATTGCAGAGTTGAATGAACTAGGGAAGGTGGGAGTGGAAACATTTGATGCTGAAACTAACCAAACATTTAATATGCCTGCAGCTTTATTGTGGACGGTTAGTGATTTTTCAGCACTAGCAATGCTTTCTGGATGGAGCACCAAGGGAAGATGGGCATGCCCCACTTGTAATCATAATACTTGATCCCAATATATCAAACACAATCGTAAGATATGTTACTTGGGTCATCAAACTTTTTGCCCTTCGATCATCCATATCGAAGATATAAAAAATCATTTAATGATAAAAAGGAGCATAAAGCTGCACCTACTCCCTTATCGGGTGAAGAAGTCCGTGTAGAAGTATGTGAATTCGATAATGTTTTTGGAAAAGACCAAAAAAAAAGAAAGCGAAGAAATGATGGTCCTTGGAAAAAAAGATCCATATTTTTTGAATTGTCGTATTGACTGCAAAATAAGTTGCTGCACAACCTTGACCTGATGCACATAAAGAAAATTTTTGTGATAGTTTGCTCGGTACTTTGTTGGATAAGTTGGGAAGTCCAAAGATCATTTAAGTTCTCGCTATGACTTGCATGAGATGGGAATACGCAAAAGCTTCAACTATTAAAAGATGATAATAGTGGAAAAGTTCATCTGACTAAAGCTTGTTTCTCCATGAATCCGGATGAGAAAAGGATGTTTTGCACTGTTTTTAAAGATGCCAAATTACCAAAATGGTTTGTCTCTAATATATCAAGTCGAGTGCAAATAGATGAGAAGAAAGTATTGGGATACAAAAGTCATGATTCTTATTTCATAATGCATCACTTGCTCCAGGTTGCAGTTAGGAAAGTATTACCGATGAATGTGTCTTTGGCCATGATTAGGTTGGGGAATTATTTTAGAGACATATATAGTATGGTTGTTAGAAGAAGTGATCCTGATAAAATAAAGGCTAAAATCATTGATATAGAATGTGAGCTTGAAAAGATTTTTACTCCAACCTTTTTTGATATAATACCACATTTGCCTATCCATTTAGTAGATGAAATTAAGCTTGGGGGACCAACTCATTTGCGTCATATGTATTCTATTGAAAGAAATATGTGTAACTTCAAGGGATTTGCTTGCAATCGAAATACCCCTGAAGCATCAATAGCAGAAAGTTTTTTGGCTGAAAAATGTTTAAACTTTTATTCGAGATACCTTGATGATCAGGTAAAGACAAAATTCAGTAGGTATCCAACAGAGAATGATGAGGACATTCAAATAGTGGGAGCTAGTTTTCCACCTATATTCCCTAAGACAGATCATCCAATCGGAAGTAAGAAGAAAAGGAAAGGCAAGACTTTTGATCTGGATAATCATCAGTGGTTTGAAGCGCATCAATATACTTTGTTTAATACCGGAGACATTTATCAAGTAAGATAAAATAATTATTTGTATTTTAACTTCCTTTATATAATATTATTATCTATTTAAATTTCATTAATCTACATCGTTATTGATGTAATTTGCAATACATGCTGGCAGGGAGCATAAGGATTTAGTTGATAATCGTACTAGAGGAAATGCATGGGTAAAAACACAGATTTATAGTCGAGAATTTGGTGATTGGTTTAAGAAAAAAGTTTAAAGTATTGAAGTGCCAAATCATTTAAGATGGCTAGCTATAGGGCCTAATTTTGTAACTAAGAGATATACTGGATATTTTTTTAATGAATATCGATTCCATACAATGACACGTGACTTCTCAGGCAAGACTCAAAATGGTGGAGTAACTTTGTTAGCAACAACAGATAGATTTGCTAGTGCTAGAGACCCAAATCCCGTCGATGGAATGGTCATCTATTATGGAGTTATTAAAGATATCATCGAGATATATAATTGGAGTTGCTTTAGTGTTGTACTATTTAGATGTGATTGGTTTCATAATAAAGTAGATGAATATCGGTTGACTCGCATAAATTTCAATAGAAAATAAAGCACAGATAACCCTTTTGTACTAGCATCATTAGTGCATCAAGTGTTTTATATGGAAGATCCAATTGAGAAAAGGATTTATTATGCAATAAATAAAGTCCCTATTAATTTGTATGATTTGGAGAAAGAAAGTTGTCCTAATATTGAAGAAACATTTTGGAGGGAGCCTAATGATGACATTAGTTCATCAGAAAGAGTAGTCGATGTTGAATTTCGATGGTCGAGGGATGATCTCTTTGTTGATATTATTGATGTGCCTTCCTTTGCCCAAAATTCAGAAAATGTAATGGAAACATCAGAAGAGGAGGATGACATTGATGATACCGATTGGGATTGGATGGAAGCTGATAAGTGACAAAATTAAGATATTCTAAACTTGTTTAAAATTTCTTTTTAATGATAAGTAGTATATTAGACTCTGTTTGCTATCTTTTATTTTGTTTCTTTAATGTGCTTAATTTTAAAAATGTCTTAAATTAGTGAAACTTAACAAATGCATATGTGCTAAGAGTTGTTGGACACATTGTGAAGCCTTTTTTTATAGAATCTCTTTCTTCTTTTGGGATTAATTGTTTTGCTAAGCCTTTTTATTTATTCAATTTCAGTATTTATCTTTCTACATTGTCTCTGAGCAATCTATAACTTCAAATTGCCACAAGAAAAGTTCAGGTTCTAATCTCTCTCTCCTTCTCTATCTCAATCTCTTTGATAAAATACTCGATATCTTATGATTATTGTAAGTGTTTGTTGAGAACAGAGAATAACCAAAGTTGTTTTTGTAGAAGCTAAATAAAGCAGTTTTTCTTCAAAAGCACTTTTTTGAGAAGCATACACTTTTTTGAATTCTATGTGCTAGGTACTATTTTGAAAAAAATGTGAATTATTTGGTGTTATAGTGGTAGAGAAGGAATGATAAAGTGTTTAATTATTAGGGAAGAGAAGGAATGATGTTGTATTCAATTCAGAAATAACACCTTTCTTTAGTATAGTATTCAGCAACTGTTTGTGAATAGTTGTCTGGTTATTTTGACTGTGAAGTAATAGCTATATTATGAGTTCTAATGGTTTCATTGTTTAATTAATTGAATTACATGTTAAAACTAGTGATTTTGGAAGATAACTCTTAAAGCACGCTGATAACTCTTGAAATACACTGCCACTGGAGGAATAATTTTGATGATTGTTTAAAAGGTACTAGGTGATTATTTGATACTTTCTTTGATATTGATCCCAAGTACTGGCAAGGGTTCCTTTCTTCAATATTGTCTGTCAAAGAGCTTGATGTACTCAGCTTGTGACTTTTTGGACATGCCTCTAATTTGGCTAGGCTGGATATTGTTACAAAGTGCCCTGTCCCCTTGGTTAGACTGAAGACTTTGAATTAATATGAAAGTTTTTAATTATTTTCTTCATTTTAATTTGTTAGATTATTTTCATCTTTTGTCAATGCAAAAGTGAAAGAAAAGCTATACATTGTCATCTTTGTTCAAACTCGGACAAGTTTGCCTAGCAGCACGATACTTGTATTGCGCCCTATGTATTTCAGTTAAATTCAAAATGTACAATGTATGGTTGTCGACACATTGGACAAAAGTACAAAGCCACAATCTGATACCAAATTTGTATTTGGAAGAACTAGCTCATTGTTATGGTTACCAAACACTATGAATTGGCTTGATAATAACAAAGAGGAAATTACTGTTATTAATCATTAACAACCAATTGGGAAAGTAAGAATTGTTAGGAAAGTTAAACTAGTGTTATGTTTGTTCTAATGGAGTGGGTTATGCAAATTAAGTTCCCTTATCAAAGTTTGGTCTCCATTATGTCCCTGTTAAAAGCCTTAACCCCATTGTGTCCCTTATCAAAGTTTGGTTTATGAACTGCTCCATTGTGTACCTGTTAAAAGTCTTCACCAGTTTTTACTGTGAAGTAGCAGTTGTATAGTGAGTTTTGATGGCTGCGTTGTTTAATTAATTGAATTACATCTTAAAACTGATGATTTTGGAAGATTACTCTTGAAACATGCTGACAACTCTTAAAAAACACTGCCACTGGAGGAAGCAAGTTTTCTCTCATGTATTTCGGTATAACTATCACCTAAACAAACAAAAAATAAGAACAATGAGAAATCCAGAAGGTACTAGTTTTTAATCATTTCTGAGTTTGTTTTTTCGATTGTATGATATGCTTAGGTTCAAGTATTTCTTTTTATGTTTGAATTTTTTGGTGTTTTATGGGCTTAATTTCATGAAGATATTGAAACTTGCACATCTTGTTAGTTGGCCGACTGTTACAGATTACATGGCTATTTTGGATTACTAAATGAGAGCATAAAGTTCTACTATGGCATAATGACACTTCCATTTCAAGGCATCATCTAGTTTTGTTCTCAAAATACAGGTTGTGTGGGTTTCTGGTTGTGTTAACATTGGCGTGGTTGCACAGCATCTTGGAAAGTTACAGAAGTATCAAGCAATACTCTGCATTGGGGGTTCAAGGTTGGATAATAATATGTTACTGTTATCTAATAAGGCTAAGCGACTTCGACTGTTTTGCTGTGCATTTTTTTCATTTCAGCATTCTGAAATTTAACATGTTCCATCTTAAATTTATACAGGTTTGTATAAAAATGAACCAAGAAGAGCCTACAAAAAATAATAAAAAAACAAGAAATAGGACATTTAGTAAACCTGGATCATTATCAACCATGGCAAGTAGAAAACGACGTACGCTGACAACAAATGAAACTATTCAAGTTATACAATCGAAGAAAGAAAATATTCTAAAGTTAATTGAACAAGAGCAGCCACTAGTAGCACCACCAGCACTACCATCTATAGAAGTTGAACAATCTGTAGTGGAGCACCATGTTGTAGAGGAGAAACATGCAGAGGATGATCAACTTGTACAGGATCAGGTCCAAATGATAGATTCAGCCACTCCTATAATGGTTGAACATTCTGAAGCACAAGGTAAAATATAGCTTAGAAAATTCTTGAATTCATTCATGACCTCTAATTTCTTCTATATTTTTTTTATAGCGGAAGAGCCTTCAACTAGAAAAACAAGAGGCAAAACACAAATGCACAAGGTGCATGGATAGCAAGAGAAACAACTGATCATATTAAACCAGAACAACCAACCTGTTGGTCCTACAGGTGAAGTTGTAAGTGAGTTAAGCAGCTTCCTAGCCACATTGGCGAGGAATGTTACCCTTTCCCCATTGGATATATTTGATTGGAGACATATGGATACTAAACAGGAGTTATGGGATTCTACCAAGGTTTCTGTTTTGAATATTTGATATATTTATAGATGAGTGGTTCATTATGTATTTGATATTTATTCAGTTTAGTGGTTCTGTGTTTATGAATGTGGTGGCTATATTTTTAATTAAAAGTGCATTTTTCATATTGTTCTAACTGAAAGGAACCAACTTGTAGGAAAAATATGATATTCCTGATACCGCAAAATATTTGGTTTTGAAAAAGAATTTGAGACTCTTAGAGAAAGAACAGATCTGATTTGAAGAGAGATTATTATGATCCATGGGAAAATGATGAAATTCGATTGAAGAAAAGGCCCAAAAGTGTTCCAGAATATCAATTTAAAGAGCTCCTTGTGTATTGGAAATCCAAAAAATTTCAGGTAAAACTTATTTCACCATCTACGATCATATTATTGTTAGTGCTACAGATGAAGCCCTTTATTACTATAGTTAACTTTACTAATTTATTTTTTCAAAAAATGTTCAAAACCAATACTGAGAATCGAAAGAAGTAGATGAATCCATACACTTCTGGGAAGAAGAGTTTTACTTTAGTTCGCAACAAATTGGTGTGTTCGCTTGTTTATTATTTAGTTGTAACTTATCATTTAAATAGTTTTTTATGTTCACTAAATATCATATAAATAGGAAAATGAGAAGGGGAGAACTTTGTCGTTAAAGGAGATGTTTGCCGTCCCAAGAGCAAGAAAATCTGATTGTACACACAAGACGTCTAATGAAGACATCACCTGTAAAATTATATGAAACTTATTTTTTTTAAGTTTATATTGACATAAATGATCAGTTCTTAATTTTTAATTATTTGAAGTGCTTTTGAATATGATTATTAGGCTTAAATGGAGGAAATTAAAACACAACAGGGTTCAAATGAACAGCCCGTTGATGCATTTTCAGCCGTCATGGTAGCTGAACATCCGGGATGTGTAAGACTGCTTGGAGGGAGGGTTACAAGACTTCTTTGAAAAGATTAAATTATGGATTTGGACAAACTTTAAATGCCACAAATGATGTTGTGCAACAAATACAAGAAAGGATACAAAAAATAGAGGATCAAATTGAGGAGTAGAAGAGAACCATTAGACAAGAAGTTATTACAGATGTAATTGCTCAGTTTAAGAATGCAGGTATAATCGACCCTAAGATACTGGAGGCATTGTCCATTCCTTTACTAGCGGGATTGACTTCTACACTAGCAGCTACAGGGAGAAACAGTCTAAACCATCAAGGTTAGTGTTTGAAACTCTAAATTGTACTTGAGTTCATTTGGTGGCTGATATTATTGTTGTTGTTGGATTGTATTGGATAGTTATTGGTGAATAGTAACTGTGTGTCATATATCAAGGTATTGTTGTTTATTGTTTGAAATTTTGGATGGTTATTGGTGTTCTTTTAAATCATTTTGCTTCTCTTGGCTTTAACAATAGTTTGTGACCTTGTGAGGGGTCTTATTACTATAGAACTAGTAGCCATTTTGTAATAGTGATCCTTTTGCTGGAGACTATATAGACCGCTTTGTTCTCTGTATAAGCATCCTTAGAACTATCTATCTTGCTAATATATCAGAACCATCAGTACCAACGAGGTTAGGGGGATTGGAAAATCAAGGTGTTAGGTTTTTTTGTTGTTTTTGAGAAACTTATGAAGCTTTTTGTTTAAACAATCTTCCAAGGCTACTTGTACAGAACCATCAGTACCAACGTGCTCAAGCATATCAAATTGATTCTTCTTGTTATTTTGAGAAACTTGTGAAGCTTTTGTTTAAACACATTTGCTTGATATTGTTGTTGTACTTGTTGTTGATGGTTGGTTTTTATACCCCTTTTCTGCTTTTTCCACTGCTCCTGACCTTGTTTTTTCAAGTAATGGAAGTGCATCACTGATTTGGTGACTACTAGCCATTGGTGTGTCATGTGGAAATCCAGAATTAATAATCAAATAAATAAAGATTACAGGCAGCATGCCATCTTGTGTGTCCTACTTTCTTTAATATAAATGGGAAAATCAGGGTGTTAGGTGAATGTTACTTAGAAAGTGTTCAGAGAAAGAAAGTTGACCTAATTTCCCTATTCTAGGTGAATTATCAAACTTGTTACTTACTAAAAGATTAAAAGCAACAGATAACCATAAACTACCAAAACCGAACATTTTAAGTCTAAAGGCCTAACCACATTACAACTGTAAGAAATAACCTATAACAATCTAAAGTGCTGAGTAATATATACTCATTATGGATAAAATTCTATGTTTGGAAAGGATTTTTTGCAAGGATGCATTTATGCTCCAAGCTTTCTTTTCAAAAAATTCATAATAACCGAAAACTCTTCCTTATCCCCAATAGTGCAAAATTCATTTAGGAAACATGATTGTTATCAATTTATGGTGTCTTGAAATCTAGTTTCAAAGAGGGATCTTTTTGGTGAAAGCACATGGATCTGATACAATGGTTGATGAAGAAAATAGTGTCTTCTTTCTCCCGCATCATCCAAGATATGAAATATGTGAACCTCATTTCTACCTTTTCTTGAAAGGAACAGGTTGGTGTGGTGCTGGGGCTGATCATTATGAGCCTTTGATTGCTTCTCCTTCCACTTATGTTTCCTAGGAAAGGGTACCATTGGTACTGTAGGTCTTTAGTTGGGTTATTCTTATGCTTTGAGAGGTAGTACTAGTTATTAAAAGAGAATTCTTTCTCTCCCCGGGATATTTGCTTTTCAATTGGAAAGATGGTCCCACCTATTTTTTTAGGTTAAAGGAGGAAGACGTCCAATTGGGACATCAAATTTTTGTTGAGGTTTTGTACGATTGGTCTATTTTGAAGTCCATCAGGCAGGTGCCTGCTGCTTTTAGTTTGGTTATATTTAGTTGTAGTTTGCTGCTAAAATGTTGAATTTTCTCCAAAGGTTCATTTTCCTTGAACTCATAATAACCCAATGGTTGGTTTCCCTTCATTTCTCCAACTATAATGTTGTCTTTTCTATTACGTATTCTAACCATGCTTTGCTCCTTTTGTTGTTGTTATTGTGTAGTTTGCTTCTCAACTTTAATTTTGTTTTTCTTATTATTGTCGGTGATTATGACATAGAAGATGGAGGGAACAAAATTGATGAGCTATACTTGACCTAAGAGATTGATCACATTGGCTTCATGTTACACTAGCTGTTGGAAAATCTTGTGTATGTTTTGATTGAGATTGATCATATTTGACCGAGTAATTTCAAACATGTTTTATTTTTGAACATTCAAAACTTGTGTATATATGTTTTGATTTTTTGAATGGTCAAAAAATATTTGGTTTCTTATTGAATGGGTGGACATTTTGGGAATTAATAGTTACTAGTACTCTTGATGATTAATATGTATGTACATTTTGTGTTATGGTAGCTTTATAAAATCATTGCAATAGCAAAATCAACCGTTGTTATAGCTCATATTTAACCGTTGCAATAGCTTACAAAATAACCCTCCTATAAAGTTTTAGGATGGTCTATAACTGTCACAATAGGTAGCCCTCCCAAACTAAATTAAACCATCACAATCACCTAAATACCATAGCAAAAAGTTTTATAAGGACGGGTAAAAACCATCCTAACATTTAATGAACAGTCGCAAAAAGTCTTATAGGGGACGGTTGACAACCGTCCCAACATATACTAAATCGTCGCTATAGCCTCTAACCGTCGCCTCAGTATACTCAAAACCGTCGCTATAACAGATATATAAAGGAATAGTTTGGAACCGTCTCAACACCATCAAAAACCATCGCAATATGGTCAATGTAAATAACCGTCGCTAAAGACCAAGATATAGCGATGGTTTTACCAACCGTCCTAAAAAATCGTCGCCTGCGATCTAAGGTAACACCTTCAATTGTATTGGTTCTCTAACCATCGCTAAAGGTTTATTAGGACGGTTATTTTAACTATGAAAACGATATTATAACCGTCACTATAGCCTAATTTTTTAGTAGTGTTTGAACATTTGATTGCGTGGGATTGGTTAATTGGTACTTGGTTTTGGCTTTGGAAACTATATGCCCCCATCATGTTTGATACAATGCATATGAGTGGTTTTTTGGTTAAGTTATTGGACTTTCATTGAACTATTGCATGGTATAACTTGGTAATGGAGCCCTAAATGGTATAAATGGTTTTAATGATTTGGATGTTTAAATGGTAAGGTTTTAGTCGTAATGGTAGGTCTAATTGAAAACCTTGTGGGGTACAAGGGAATCCCCCAAGTAAACATATCAATGAACATCTTGTGGGTACATGGGAATCCCTTAAGAAACTAAATAATGTAATCTATGGGTACATGGGAATTCCTTATTCTTTCAAAGGTTGGCTAAGGACATTGCATGCAAGATATAGTTGGGATAATGATACCATTACTTATAGCCTTGGTTAATAATAAATAGAATGGTGGTTTGGTTGTATGGTAATAGTTTTAATTGGGCAATAGTGGCGGGGTATGATATCTAGCTGTGAAGGTGTGAGTCCAATGGACAGACACTGGAAAATCATGTTTGCCAACGTGAAGGCTGGTCATTGTGACCATATATGATACTTATGAGGTACACAAGAATCCTCTAAGTACACTTGTACATATATATCATGGAAAGCGAAGGGTACATGGGAATCCCCTACTCCTATGGTATCTTCGATTCGTGTGGTAACACGCATCAAGGAGCATTCAGGGGGTTACATGGACCCATATATCCCGTGGGCGTTCTAGGATAGTTAAGCTACACATACCAAGGTTAATGGTTTTAAATGCATGCTAAACACATTCCCTTTTCCAGCATGGTTATATATATATATATATATATATATATATATATATATATATATATATATTGTAAATGCATATGGTTGGTTTACTTAGTTTTGATTATTGGCATTATTTTATCCTTATTCTGAGTGCTTACTAGCATTCACCCACTAATCCATCTTCAGGCGGATGTATCCCCACGTGATATAAGAACCAGCCATTCTACTCCTTCTACATAACGATCGGTTCTCGGGATTAGCTTGGTTTAATTAAAGTGTTGAGATTCCATATTCCGGAAGGCCCTATTTCATATCATTGATGTATTTACATTCTTTGATAATTTCATGGATATTGGTTTTGTCTATGGTTGGGGGCATGTCCCAACTAGATATTGTTTTACTTTCGGATAGAGGCATTATGGGGCTACTATGGGTTAGTAGGGGCAGTGTTGATATTGGTGTCAACCTTAGTGACACGACCCAACCAAGTGCCTTGTCGTAACCACTCCCTATTACACAACCCAACCACCATCAGCATACCTTGAGTTGGCTAAATACTGAACAAATGGCAAGATAGCATAATTGGACAAGGACTGACTTTGAGATAGGTTAATTACTATACCAACCCTACCAAGTCATCCCATCCACAAAACCACACCAACTAAACCACCAAGACAAACCAAAACTAAACCAAGGGCCATAAACTAGGCCAAAAGCAAATAAGATCCAAAACATAATATTATTAATCCAAAAATGAAATACTATGGAACAGTGAGAAATTATGTCCATTAATGTCAGCCCCAATACCAATGCCAATATTAATGCTGACACCAATAGCAATCCTGCCCATTACAACCCATATCAGTACCACAAAGTCTCTAACCAAAAGAGTAAGATATCTCATTGGGACATTCCCCCAACCATAGTCAAAACCAACATCCATAAATAAATTAGAATGTTTAAAACTATCCATAACATGAATTGGAGCCTTTAGGAAAGATGGAAGCTCACTACTTCAATCCAACAGCTATCCCTGAGCAATCACTCTGTAGAAGGAGTAGAATGGCTGGTTCCTGTATAGTATGGGTATACAGCTGCTCGAAGACAGTTTACAAGTGATCGCTAGCATGAACTCAGGATAAGGATAAAATAATGTCATTTATAAAACCAAGTAAAACCATCTAACATGCTATTAAAACCTTTACCTAGGCTGTGTAGCTTTGCCATCCTGAATAACCCACAGGCTTTATGGGTTCAGCTCCCTCTGTTGAAAAGGCCCAAGTACATGAAGGCGCACAACTATGGAAGAAAACCTAGGATTACTAGTACATCCCCCAACTATAAAGTGTAATATCATGCACATGGTCACCAAGACCAAACTCACATCGGCAAATATGAGTTTCCAGTTTTGGTCCGCTAGGGACTTCCACCTTCCACGGCATTGCTACACACCCCACCATTATTGTCTAATTAAAATAATTACCAAGCAATCAACCAATCCATTTGCCATTTATTAACAAGGCCATTAGTAGTGGTATCCTCATACCTACTATACTTGCAAGTTTTGTCCATAGCCAACCATATATAAGTTTAAGGGATTCCATATATCCTTCATGATTTTCAATTACCCAAAACCATGTCCATCAAGGCCTTTCTAATCCATTTAAAATCATTTAAACCATTCATACTATTTAAGGTTCCATTACCAAGTTTAAACCTTGCATAAGTTCCATTGAAAAGTCAATATAATAGTGAAAACATTGTTAATGGCATTTTATCAAACACATTAGGGGCATAATATTTCCAAAACCAAAGCCCACTACAAAAGAACCATTGATGTGGCATTGAAACACGACACTTTCGATGCCTAAAACTGAGAATTTATGTGTGAGCTTAGGGTGTTTTATTAGATATGATGCACTTTGGTGTGAATTGTAGGTAAAATAGGTCAACAACAGTACTTGAATGAAAAGAGGAGAAAAATACCTGAAAAATACCAACTTTTATCAGTATACAAGTCAACGCCTAAGTCTTAACAAACTAATACAACTCATATGTTGAATCGTAAGTACAATAGAACCAATAGAGAAATTGAAAAATCAAATTTGAGAAAGATACAACTCAAGTATCTCAGCTGTAAGGCAGGGTACTAGTCATATACTGAAGTCATAAGGATAAAAGAATTCAAGATACAATCTAGGAATTGAAGTGTTAGAAGTATACGAGTTGGAAGTCTGAGTACGACTCGTATCAAGTTGTCGTATACAAACTAGTGATCAAGATATGAAAGATGAAAGTCCTAGGTGGATACAGATGAAGAATCCGAGTCGTACATATGGTTATGACTCGTGAGCTAGAATCATAAGCTGAGAAGAGAGTTGAAGCCATGGGCAGACTAAATACTGGACTGGTTATGACAAAGCAAGGTATGACTCGTAAGCTGAGGATACGAGTGACAATCGAGTCGTACCGAATTCCAACTTAACTTTACCTTTCCTGTTTTTAATAGGAAATTATTGTTATTTTGAGATACTATAAAAATATTTAGGATTTATCTTTTATTAGGTTAGCTTCTATTACGTCCTACAACATATTTTAACATACTTTAAAATTATTTTTGAGATTTTGGGATTTTATTTAATTCAAGACCTTGGAGTTTATTCATCTTATTATCGTGAAATTGATTTTATGTATTCTTCATTGATAATCATGGTTTCTTGCATAAAGATGAGCGGCTAATCTTCTTAGCTAGGGTTGTGGAAAACCTGGCGAATTGGCAACGTAGCGGAAGTGTGAGACACATCTTTTCTAACGTTATGCATGTATTCTAATTCTTCTTCATTACAACTAATTTCAAGTACCTACAACATCTTGAGATAAAAGCTTGTATTCTTATTCTTTCGATAACCAAGAAAGCTTATGATTTGAAAAAGAAGAGTAGGACCGTAATTTTAGATTTCTACCTCCATCTTATAGTCCATGCAACTTTACAATCTCCTGAATATTTAACTTTGCATAATCCTCCGCCGAAAAGGTAGCCCTCACTTATTGCACTTGCAAGAAGTGAACAGACTTTGTCATCCTATCCACGATGACCCAAATAGACTCATATTAATTCTAAGGTCGAGGAAGACCGGTAACAAAATCCATATTGATTGCCTCCCATTTCCATTCGGGAAAAACAATCTCTTGATACAGCCCACCCGGTCTCATGTTCTCAACTTTAACTTGTTGACACACCAAGCACTTGGCCACAAAATTAGCCACATCCGTCTTCATACTGTTCCACCAATACATCTCCTTAAGATCATGATACATCATTGTGGAATCGGGATAAACAACATAGCATGGCTCATGTGCCTTAGCCAAAATTCTTTCCCATAAATAGTCGACATAGGAACGCACAACCTTCCTTGGTACCATAACGTACCATCACCACTGATCTCAAAAACCATTATCTTTTTCCCACCAACATCACTCTTGATTTTTATCAAGACATGATCCAGCACTTGCTTTTCCTTGACCTCTGCACTAAGAGACGATCTAAAAACTTCTTGCACCATTACACCTTCATCCTTAGAGTCCAAGTGGCGAACTCCAAGATTAGCCAAAAGGTGAATATCCTACTCCAACTCCCGCTTTCCTTTCTCCACATAATCTAAACTCCCCATGGACAACCTGCTAAGAGCATTAGCAAACATGTTAGCCTTACTTGGGTGATAGTGAAAACTCATATGATAGTCCTTCAAAAGCTCCAGCCATCTCCTTTGCCTGAGATTGAGCTCCTTCTAAGTGAACACATACTGTAGACTTTTATGATTAGAAAAGATGTCCACGTGTACACCATATAAATAATGACACCATACTTTTAAAGCAAACACAATCTCTAACTAGTTCAAATCATGAGTAGGATAGTTCCTCTTATGTACCTTCAACTGCCTAGATACATAGGCAATCACCTTCTTGTGATACATAAAAACACAACCAAGACCTACCTGAGATGTATCAAAATAAACCATAAATCCCACACTACCCTCAGGCAATGTCAAAACTGGAGTTGAAGATAACTTATCTTTCAACTTCTCAAAACTCCCTTAACAAGTATCCAACCAAGAAAGCTTAACCTTTTTTTTGAGTCAACTTAGTCGAAGGAGCAGTTATCGATGAAAAGATCTCCATAAATTGCCTATATTACCCAGCCAAACCCAAGAAGCTCCGGTTGTCGATTGGAGTCGTGGGTATAGGCCACCTCTTAACCACAGCCACCTTTGATGGATAAACCATGATCCCCTCGCTGGAAATAATATGACCAAGAAAAGTCACAGCGTTTAACCAAAATGCACACTTGGAGAACTTGGCATACAACTTTTTCTCCTTCAATGTCTGCAACACCATACGAAGGCAATTAGCAGGATCCCTCTCACTTTTGGAATAAACCAGAATATCTTCAATAAACACAATGACAAAGACATCCAAGAACTGCCAGAAACCCTATTCATCAATTCCATAAATGTCACTGGGGAATTAGACAATCCAAAATGACATTACTAAAAACTCAAAGTGCCCATACCAAGTATGAAAAGTATTCTTAGGGACATCCACCTCCCTAATATTTTGCTGATGAAACCTCGACCGAAGTGCTATCATAGAAAAGTACTTGTCACCTTGCAACTTATCAACCAAATCATCAATCCTTTGGAGAGGATACATGTTCTGGACTGTCACTTTATCAACTGCATATAGTTAATGCATATCCGAAGGGAACCATCCTTCTTGTGCACGAACAATTCTGGTACATCCCAAGGGGATACACTAGGACAAATAAATCCCTTATCTAGAAGGTCCTTAAGTTGCTCTTTGAGTTCCCTCAACTCAGCCGGAGCTATTCTATAAGGCGGAATAGATACTGGATGAGTGTCCGAAACTAAATCAATACCAAACTCGATTTCTCTATTCGGAGGAACACCAGGAAGATCATCCAAAAAGACCTCAGGAAACTTATTTACCACCAGGACTAACGGTAAAGAAGAACCTTCCAAGTTAGAATCTTTAACCCGGACCAAGTGATATATACAACCTTTAGAGATTAACCTCTGATCTCTAAGATAAGAAATGAACTTCCCCCTAGGATCTAGGGAACCACCCTCCCACTCTATAATCGGTTCAATAGGGAACCCAAATACAACCTTACGGATCTGACAATCTAAGGATGCATAACAAGAGTGTAACTAATCCATCCCCAGAATAACATCAAAATCCTTCATATAAAGTTCAAACAAATCCACCAAAGTCTGCCTACCACAAATATATACCACACACCCCTTATAGACTCTCTTAGCAATAGTTGAGTCACCTACCGAGGTAGAAATAAAAAAAGGATCTTAATCAACCTCAGGATCAAAACTAATACATACAGCCACAAATGGGGTCATGTAAGAAAGAGTCCCCCTAGATCAAGCAGACAATACACATCATGAGAAAAGAGTTGTAACATACTAGCAATGACATTAGGTGATGCCTCAAATTCCTGTCGGGATGGCAAAGCATATAACATGTTCCGACCAATAGTAGAACTAGGAGCACTAAAATAAGTAGACATAGCACCACTGGGTGTAGGAGCAGACCATAAAGCCACCGGTACCTTATTTTCTCTTGTAGCAACCTTATTAACTAGACAATCCCTGAACTAATGGCCTGCCTAGCTACAATTAAAGCATTTATCCTTCATTTTATCACAATAACCGCGATGAGGACGACCATAGAACCGATAATAAAGGGATGAAAAAAATGATTGACCCCCACTCGCCTGATATTGGGCACCCTATGCCCGAAAATTGTCATCACCTTGATGACGCTTGTCACCCGACTGCTTCGAGTAAGAAGCACTAGCAATAGAGAAAGATCTAGAACTTCCCCATTTTTTTCTGCCATTTGCCGCTATCCCTACGACCATGAGACTGAGCATCTCCTTAATTAGAAAACCTGCTTTACTTATCCTGCAGATCTCCAAACTCCATTTGTTTTCTCTTCTCACTCTCTACTTGCATCATATGAACAGTCAGCCTAAAAATTTCCATGTCTTTAATCAGTAAAGAATTCTTGCTTTCCAAGATCAAATCCTAATTCAACCCTTAAGCAAATTTTCTCATTCTCGCTCTCATGCCAGCCACAAAATCAGGGGCATACTTTGACAGCTAATAAAACTTCAAGGTATATTCCTTGACAGATATTTTCCCTTGCTTAAGATTCACAAACTCCTTCATTTTTTCTTCTCTTAGCTCTTGAGGAAAGAAATAAGCTAAAAAATCACTAGAGAAGGTATCCCATAAGGATATCTCCTCCACATAACTTTTATCCCTATCCCATTCTTCCTACTATTGGTACACAACATTTTTAAGTTAATAAGCTACAAAGTTTAGACCTTCCACATTAGTGGCCTTCATCACCCTGAATATTTTCTCCTTCTTATCCAAAAAACCCTAAGGATCCTCCTCCACCCTCACACCACTAAAAGTAAAAGGATTTATTTTCATAAACTGGCCAACCCTTGTAGCCTCAGTAGACAACCCACTAAATGCATCCCATTTAGCCTGAGCAGCAACCAATAGAGACTTGTCTACTAATCATCATGGTTCACCCTAAGACTTGTGACATCTGGCTATGAGTCTTCCCAGCAACTCATAGTCTTGGTAGTAACAGGAAGAACACACACTGGTCTGGCTATGAGTCTTACCCAATGACTTGTAGGCAACCACTATGACTCGTAGTCATCAACAGCAGTCTGAGCAGAAACTTAAAGGTCCTACACAATTGACACTACTACTCTCACTATATGAAATATAATCACTCGTAACGACTCATCGAGTTGAGTTGTCATGTGACAAAAACGTTTGGTTTCCCCACTGAGATGACTACGACTGGACCACATGATTCGTATAGTCTCACTACTATTCATTTAGTATGAGTCGTAACCAAAATAGAACCTCAACCATCCCACATTATCTTGACTATGATTTAATCTTATGACTCATAATGAGTCTTCACAACATGCTAAGTAGGTCGTAGATTCCATAGTGAACTCAAGAACACAAGGTATTACATGAAAGGGAGATAAATTAGATGCTTACCTAAGAAAGAATGGTCTGGAAAGCCTTCAAAATAGACTATTCCCGAAGATCCTAGGTAAAAATGGTAGAATTTGAGAAAATGGACTATTTATACTATTCTATGAATAGTACCTTGTGAATATGGTCAACCCTTCACATTCACGAGGGTCAACACCTAGCAAAATAATTGGTTATAGCATTCGCAGTAAGGGCTTTGTGCTCATGAAGGTAGATAAATCAGACATTTGCATTTATGAAATCCATTTCGCATTTGCAATGATGGTAAATAAATTATCCTAAATCCTAGGACTCTTTGTAATCATGGCTCCTACTCAAGATTGCAATGAAGGATAATATCCTTCTCCATATTTGTTGTCGCGGGCTCACATTCATAATGAAGAAATGCACCTATAACAGCTATGAACAAATGTTGAGTTTTTGCCAAGTTGAAATGTCTGACACAACCCGACCCAGGGCCTTGTCGTAATAGGCATCCCAAGTCCAAGCGGGATCGGAGACCAGCCCCATTACAAAACCCAAACTCCAACCGCCTTCCCTGAGTTTGTTGAATTTCGAATATATATCAAGATAGCATCACCCTCCAAATTATAGACTCTAGGATAGACCTATGACTGAGACTGACCCAATCAAGTCCAATTGCTCGAACCAAACCAATAGCCAAACCATGACCATATGAGTTCCGTAATAATTATATATTATCTCAAAATAAAAAGGGATGGGACAACCAACAATATAGTCAACCGGTGTCAGCCCTAATACCAATGTAAATACTAAGGCTGACACCAACATTGATCCCGCCCATACCAATCCATAGTAGTTCCACAAAAGTTTCTAACCAAAAGAATACCAAAATCCAGTTGGGACATGCCCCCAACCATAGCCAAAACCAATATACATAAATGAACCAAAGTATGAAATAAAATCCATGAAATAGAGCCTTCTGTAAAGATTAACCTCACCACTTCAATCCAGTAATTGATCCCAAATGTCTGATAGCTAACTAAGAAGAGGAGATCGGTCGATTCCTGCATCGCTTGGGGATATAGCCGCCCGAAGACGATTATACGGTGAACCCTAGCATAAAATCGAGATAAGGATAAAATAATTCCAACCAATAAAACCAAGTAAATAAACCATATGCATACAAACCATACATATATATAACCATGCCGGGAAAACAAACTGGGTTAAGTATGCATTTAAAATGATTTACCTGGGTATGTGAAGCTTAACCGTCCTCAACAACCTATGGGCTATATGGGTCCAGTGTAACTCCCTGAACGGGCCTTGATATATGTAGCCGTACGGAGCGAAGATACCATTACAGTGGGGGATTCCCAAGTACCCTTATACTCCTTGATATATATGTACAGTGTACTTAGTATCATATAAGGTCTCCATGACCTACCCCTCATGTCAGAAAATATGAGTTTCCAGTGTCCGTTCATTGAACTCCCACCTTCATTATTTGCTATCACACCCCGCCATTATTGCGCAATTAAAACTATTTTCAACCAACCAAACCATTGTAATTAACTAAGGCTATACATATTGGTATCATCATACCAACTATAACTTGCAAGTATTTTCCTTAGACAAACCTTTTTGAGATCAAGGGAGTCCCATGTACCCATAGATCACATTACTAATTAACTTGGGGTGTCCCATGTACCCCATAAGTATTCCATTATTATGATTACTTGGGGGATTCCATTGTACCCACAAAAATGATTGCTAAACCAAAACCATTCCATTTTGACCATTCCAAACCATTTAACCATTTAGGGTTGCATTACCAAGTTTAAATCATACATAAGTTCCATTAAAACTAAACAATACAGTGAAAACACTTTCATAGGCATTTTATCAAACATATCGGGGGCATAGTATTTCCAAAACCAAAGCCAATAACCAAATAACCATTCCCATGCAACTAATTATCCAAAACCACCATTAAATCACATAAAAGCATAATTAAAACATGGGAAAACCATAACCAATCATTTATAGCCATAACCCCCAAATTATATTTGATAATCCAAAACTATATAATAATAAAACTATGAAAACATTGTATAAAACCATGCCTTTAGTTGGAACTAACAATGAGGGAAGAGAACATGCCTTAAACCAAGAAAATGATGGACAGAAATCACCAACACAAGAACCAAATTAATACTTAAGATGAAACCCTAGCCTTCCTTTACCCATAAGCCTTAGAGAGAATTGGATAGTGTTTCAGAGAAGTTTCTAAGTGTTAATGAATAGAATGATAGAGCAGATAACCTCCCAATAGGAATATATGTCGTGGGGACTTATTAGGTTAAGTAGGGAAATATCCATATTTCCCGCACTTAAACTCCCAAAAATCCCGTTAGGTAGGTATGACTATCTATACCAGTCATACCCTACAATACAAGTGGTACCCACCACTCGTACCCAAGGCCATCTCCCTTGGACCCAACATTGTCCAACGCATGGCTCACTCCAAACCATGTCATATCCAAGTATATGAGTAGTACCCATTATCCGTACCCCTAGAAGAAAAAAATCCCAAGAGGATTGAACACTGCCCACCATACGAGTCCATGGTAAGACTTATACCCTAGTTACGGCTCTTTATGAGCCACTCGTACTCAGATCTAACTTAGGTTACCAAGCCTAAGATTAAATGAAGTAACCAAAGATTCCCTATCCACCGATACGACTCGTACCACCTAAGTCATACCCATTCTTGAAACCAAATCCAACCCATTAACCAATACCGGTGTATATATGACTAACTCATACCACTCGTATCCTAGTGTACGAGCTATTTTCCCTAGACGTATCCTATCCAGAGACCAAAAATCTAGGAAATTTTCTAAGGACCAGAAACCCAGGGTGTTTCAGTCTCCCCCCACTAGGAACATTCGTCCTCAATTAATGGACAAGGTAGGGTAACCACAAGCACGGTTCATTTGCATTATCAAATATCAATCCAACATTTAACCAAGTTAAGAATCACAGATGCAAAGATATTAATCTTTTCTTTAATAAACTCAGAAAATAAAGATGTGCTCAAGAATACATACTTTTTGTACTAATCCTAGGAGCAGAAAATAGATGTGGATACTTGGACTTCATGTCCTCCTTCGGTTCCTATGTAGCCTCTTATACATTATGGTTTTGCCATATAACCTTAACCTAGGCCACATTCTTGGTTCATAACTGATGAACCTGCCTATCCCAGATCTCAACTGAAACCTATTCATAAGACAGAGAATACCAAATATGCAACCCTTCTAAAGGAACAACACAAGAAGGATCACCAAGACACTTCATCAACAAGAACAAAAGAAATACTAGATGAATGGAGCTCAAACTAAAAGGGAAATCCAATTCATAAGCAATATTACCAACCCTCCGCAATATTGCATAAGGACTAAGAAATTAGGGACTGAGCTTCCCCTTCTTAACAAACCGCATTACTCCCTTCATGGGAGATTCCTTTAGGAAGACCTTATCCCTAACTTCAAACTCCAAGTCTCTACGCCTTACATCTACATTGGACTTTTGGCGACTTTGGGAAGCCTTAATCCTATCCCAAATCACCTTCACCTTTTCCATAGCCTGATAAACCAAATTTGAACTAAACATGTCCGCCTCACCAAGCTCAAACTAACCAATAGAAGACCTATACCTCGTACCATACAATGCCTCAAAAGAGGTCATCCCAATGCTAGAATGATAGCTATTATTGTAAGCAAACTCTATCAAAGGTAGATTTTCAATTGCCACCATAATCAATCCCACATTCCCGAAGCATAACCTCCAATGTCTGAATAGTCTTTTTCACTTACCTATCCATCTGAGGATGAAAAGCAGTACTCAGACTCACTTTAGTACCCAATTCCTTTTGAAATGATCGCCAGAAATAAGATGAAAACTGTATATCATGATCAGAGATAATCGAAACAGGTACCATATATAGCTTTACAACCTCCTGAAGATACAACTTTGCATAATCCTTCCCCGAAAAGGTAGTCCTCACTAGAAAGAAGTGTGCCGACTTCGTCATCCTATTCATAATAACCCAAATCGAATTGAATTATTTCCTTGATTGAGGAAGATCGAGAAAAAAATCCATATTGATCACCTCCCATTTTCATCCGAACAAATAAATTTCTTCATACAACCTTCTAGGCCTCATGTGCTCAACTTTAACTTGTTGGCACACTATGCACTTGGCTAAAAAATCAGCCACATCCATTTTCATACCGTTCCACCAATATATATCTTTGAGATGATGATACATCTTCATCGAATTGGGATGAGCAATATAGTGTAATTTATGTTCCTCAACCAAAATCCTTTGTTGCAACACATCGACGTTAGGAACAGATAACCTCTCTTAGTACCGTAAAGTACCATCACTATTGATCTTGAATACCATTATCTTTTGCCCACCTACATCATTCTTGATTTTTATTAAGATAGGATCTAGCACTTGTTTCTCCTTAATCTCTACACCAAAATATGACCAAACCACTTCCTGTTTGTTCATAAGAGTCAATAGCTCGAAATCATTAGTATGATAATTCCTCTCATGCACCTTCAACTACCTGGAAGCATAGGCAATCACCTTCCCAAGCTGCATCAAAATATAACCAAGTCCCACCCAAGATGCATCACAATAAACCACAAACCCCTATTATCTTAAGGCATTGTCAAAATCAGAGTCGTAGTTAGCTTATTCTTAAGCTTCTCAAAACTCCCTTTACACACTTCTGACCAAGAAAACTTTACCTTATCCTGGGTTAACTTAGTCAATAGAGCAGCTATCGAATAAAAGCTTTCCATGAACCACCTATAATACCCAGCCAAACCCGAGAAGCTCTAAATATCAGTTGGAGTCACAGTTCTAGGCTACCTCTTAACCACGACCACCTTTTGAGCATTCACTATGATCTCCTTACTAGAAATAATATGACCTAAGAAAGTTATAGCATTCTACTAAAACTCATACGTGGAGAACATGGCATACAATTGTTTTTTTTTTAAGGTCTGCAGTAAAACACGAAGGTGATTGGCATGATCCACCTCATTTTTAGAATACACCAGGATGTCATCAATGAACACTATGACAAAAAGATCTAAGAACTTCCTGAAAACTTTGTTCATAAAATTCATAAATGTCGTCAGGGAATTAGTCAAACTTAATGGCATAACTAAGAATTCAAAATGCCCATACCGAATACGAATATCCATCTTAGGTATATCCTCCTCCCTAATCTGAAGCTTATGATACCCAAACTGAAGGTCTATCTTAGAAAAGAACTTGGTACCTTGCAACTGATCAAACAAGTCATCTATCCTTGGAATAGGATATTTGTTCTTGACCGTTACCTTATTCAACTATCGATAGTCAATGCACATCCGAAGGGACCATCTTTCTTGTGCACGAACAACATTGATGCACCCCACGGGGATAAACTAGGATGAATAAACTCCTTATCCAAAAGATCTTTAAGTTTCTCCTTGAGTTTCCCCAACTCGGTCGAAGCCATTCTATAAGGAGGAATAGATATTGGATGAGTATCCAACAAAAATCATTACCAAGCTTGATTTTCCTATCTGGAGGAACACCGGGAAGATCATCTGAAAAGATTTTAGGAAACTTATTTACCACTGGAACTGAATGTAAAGAGGAACCTTCCGAGTTAGAATCTTTAACCATGACCAAGTGACAAAGACAGCTTTTGTAGATTGATCTCCGAGCTCGAAGATAAGAAATAAACCTCCCCATAGGATCTATGAAACCACCCTCCCAATCAATTACCGATTCACCAGGGAACCTAAAGGTAACATTACGGGTCTGACAATCTAATGATGCGTAAGAAGAGTGTAACTAATCTAACCCAAGAATAAAATAAAAATCCACCATATCCAACTCAAACAGATCTACCGAGGTCTGCTAGCTAACAACATATACCACACACCCCCTATAGACTACTTTAGCAATATCCGAGTCACTTATAGAGGTAGAGATAGAAAAATGACCCAAAACAACCTCAGGATCAAAACCCAAATATACAACCATATATGGGGTCATATAGGAAACAGTGGACCTCGAATCAAGAAGAAAATACACATCACGTGAGGAGTTGTAATTTACTAGTCACAATATTAGGTGATGCCTCAGATTCCTACTGAGATGCAAGAGAATACAACCTGTTTTGGCCTGT
Source organism: Capsicum annuum (assembly GCF_002878395.1). Classification (NCBI taxonomy): domain Eukaryota; kingdom Viridiplantae; phylum Streptophyta; class Magnoliopsida; order Solanales; family Solanaceae; genus Capsicum; species Capsicum annuum. The sequence continues at coordinate 123,506,145 of NC_061118.1, forward strand.
ACTGGTACCAGAAGCAAGAGAAGACGCCAAAGTTGCATCGCTAGGTACAAGAGCAGATGATCAAGAAATTGGAGCTTTGACCGCTCCCAAAGTACCCCTACCAATCGGACAGTTTCAGAGCATATGTCCTGGCTGGCCACATTTAAAACACCTGTCCCTCTCTTCATCGCAAAAACCTTGATGAAGACGATTATAGAACCGGCAAATAGGATACAAAGAAACCAATTGTTCCCCACTCGCCTGAGATTAGACACTTTGTGTCCAGAAATTATCACCACCTTGCTGACGTCGTCATCCAATTACTTTGGGTAAGGAGCGCTAACAGTAGAGAAGGAACTAGAACTCCTCCACTTCTTCAAAAGCCATTTACCTCCATCACGACCACCCTATTATTGAGCACCACCATGCTCTAAGAACATGCTCCTCTTACCGTGCCTTTCACTAAACTCTACATGTTTCCTCTTTTCATCTTCCGCCTATTGTATGTGGACAACTAACCTCAAAATATCCATATACTTAATCATCAAAGAAGTCTTTCTTTAAAGGATCAAATCCTGAGATAGCCCAGAAGTGAACTTTCTCATCCTCTCCCTCATATCAGCCACCAAATCTAGAGCATACCTTGACAGCTAATGAAATTTCAAGGCGTATTCCTTGACAAACATTTTTCCCTACTTAAGATTCACAAACTCCTCTATCTCTACTTTTTTCATCTCCTAAGGAAAGAAACAACCCAGAAAAGTAGTAGAAATGGCCTCCCATAAGGAAAACTCCTCATTATCACCTTTATCCCAATTCCACTCTCGTACCATTAGTACGCTATATCTTTGAGTTGATAAGCTTCAAAATTCACCCCTTCCATATGAGTGGGCTGCATCACTCTAAAATTTTCTCTATTTCATCCAAGAAACCATGAGGATCCTCCTTCACCTTCACACCAGTAAAAGTAGGAGGATTCATCTTCATGAACTGGTCAATCCTTGTGGCCTCCGCAGATAGAACACCAAATGTATCCCTCTCAGCCTGAGCAATAACTAACTAAGCAATAGTATGAATTGACAGACAAAAATATACATTAGTCACCTTACTTTAAGAAGGACTAGTAGCAATCGGTGGAACTATATAACAATCAAAGATATTACCCTAAGATCGAGTGCAAACTCCAGGCGTAGAGTGTACTCTATCAATATCATCCCCAGATAGGATAGAAGGATTTCCTTGTATTCCAGATCGACGAGGCATGATCTAAAAAGCGAACAAACAAGGATTTGAGGAAATTCTAAGACTTAGACTCCAGCTTGAAAATAGAATACCAAGAAAGTAAAGCATTTGTAAATATCATGTAGCCTTTCTCTTATGAGTGTGGTGCTCTACACACCCCTAGAGACTCAACTAGACATGTATTTGTGGAACACCAATTGACTATGAACCTAAAGCTCTGATACCAACTTAACACAATCTGACTCGGGGCCTTGTCGTAATGGGTGTCCCAAGTCTGACTGGGACCAAATACCACACCCGTATCCAATCCAACTCAAACAGCCTACCCTGAGTTGGCTAAATTTCAAACATATAACAAGATAACTTAACTATCCAAATTACAAACTATAGGATAGGTCTATAATCAAGACCAACCCAATCGAGTCCAACTATCCGAACCCAACTAATAGCCAAACCAAACCACAAACCATAACCATATGAGTTCCATAATAATTATATATAATCCCAGAATAAAAAAGGATGGAACAACCAACAATATAGTCAACCGGTGTCATCCCCAATACCAATGCCAATACAAAGGATGACACCCTTACCGATCCCGCCAATACCAACCGATAGTAGTTTCATAAAAGCCTCTAACCAAAATAATGCCAAAATTCAGTTAGGACATGCCCCTAACCATAGCCAAAATCAATATCCATAAATGAACCAAAGTATGAAATAACATCCATGAAATGGAGCCTTTCAGAAAGATTGAAGCTTACCACTTTAATTCAGTAGGTGATCCCGAATGTCCAATAGCTAAGCAGGAGGAGTAGAACAGTCAGTTCCTACATAATGTGGGGATACATCTTCCCAAAGAAGGGTTAGCGTGTGAACTGTAGCATGAACTAAGGATAAGGATAAAATAATGCCAACCAGTACAACCAAGTAAACCAACTATATTCATAAAAACCATAAATATATCTATAACCATGCTGGGAAAAGGAACCAGGTTTAGCTTGCATTTAAAATCATTTACCAGGGTATGTGAATCTTAATCATCCTTACCAACCCATGGGCTATATCGGTCCAGTGTAACTCTTTTAACGGGCCCCAATATGTATAGCTACATGGACCTGATATACCATTAGAGTAGGGGATTCCCAAGTACCCTTACCCTCTATAATACATATGTACAGTGTACTTAGAGGATTCATATGTACCTTATAGTATCATATAAGGTCTCCATGACCTACCCCTCATGTCAGCAAACATGAGTTTCTAGTGTTCGTTAATTAAACTCCCACATTCACGGTCAGCTATCACACTCTGCCATTATTGCCTAATTAAAACTATTTCCAAATAACCAAACCATTGTTATTAACTGAGGATATACATAGTGGTATCCTCATACCGACTATAACTTGAAAGTATTTTCCTTTGACAAACCTTTTTGAGATGAAGTGAGTCCCATGTACCCATAGATCACATCACCAATTAACTTGGGGGAGTCCTATGTACCCCATAAGTGTTCCATCATTATGATTACTTAGGGGACTCCATTGTACCCACAAGAATGATTGTTAAACCAAAACAATTCCATTTTGACCATTCCAAACCATTTAACCATTTAGGATTCCATTACCAAGTTTAAACCATGGATAAGTTCCATTAAAATCCAACAATGTAGAGAAACCATTCTCATAGGCATTTTATCAAACATATTGGGGGCATAGTATTTCCAAAACCAAAGTGGATTACCAAATAACCATTCACATACAACTAATTATCCAAAATCACCATTAAAGTATGTAAAAGATTAATTAAAACATGGGAAAACCATAACCAAGCATTTATAACCAAAACCCCCAAAATATATTTGAAAATCCAAAACTATACAATAATAAAACCATGAAAACATTGTATAAGACTATGCATTTAGTTAGAGCTAACAATGAGGGAAGAGAACATGCCTTAAACCAAGAAAATAATGAAGAGAAATCACCAACACAAGCCCCAAATTAATCCTTAAGATGAAACTCTAGTCTTCCTTTACTCAAAAGCCTTAGAGAGAATTGTAGAGTATTTAAGAGAAGTTTCTAAGTGTTAATGAATAGAATAATAGGGAAGATAACCTCCCAAAAGGAATATAAGTCATGGGGACTTATTAGGTTAAGTGGGGAGATATCAAGATTTCCCCCACTTAAACTCCCCATTCCCATCAGTGGGTATGACTATCCATACCAGTCGTTTCTACAATATGAGTGGTACCTGCCACTCGTACCCAAGGCTATCTCCCTTGGACCTAACACTATCCAATGTATGAATCACCCCAAACCATGTTGTATTCAAGTATACGACTAATACCCATGGTCCGTACCTCTGGCAGAATAGAATCGCAAAAGGATTGAACACTGCCTACCATACGAGTTCATGGTATAACTCGTACCCTGGCTTACAGCTCTAGATGAGTCACTCATATTCAGGTCCAACTTAAGTTACCAAGTCTAAGATTAAATTAAGTTGCCAAACAACCCATATCCATCGATGCGACTTGTACCACCCAAGTCGTACCTATTCCAAAAACCAAATCCAACCCATCAACCAATACTGGTCAGCATACGACTAACTTATACCACTCATATCCCAGTGTAAGAGTCATTTTCCCTAGTTGTATCTTATCCAGAGACCAAAAATTTAGGAAATTTTCTAAGTTATAAAAACCCTGGGTGTTTCATTGTCTCCAAATGGATCCTCAAGATTCATTTAGGATACTACAAAAACAAACTATATCTGCTACAAGGCTATATTCAATATTTAGGACTCAATAACAATATCAAATTTTTGAAATGAGATCATTTTCAACAAATTAACCCTCGAGACCCCATTTAGACATTTTCACTAGTTTTTAAAAGAAGGATCAAAATGTAAAATAAAGACTCTGAGCCCGAACTACCCGCGTGACTAACTCAAAATTAACATTTTAATAGATCATCCAAATTATCATACAATGCTCAAAATACAAAATGTTGACCAAAGTCACACTAATGTGCTTGTAAAGCCTCTAAGAGTCTCAAACTCTCCCTAACACACCCAAATGCATAGAAAACTATGCCAACCATCTCCACACCTATTACTAAATATGTAATAACTGTGGGGAAGAGTAATCAGACAAAGTAAATAAAAAGAAAAATTTCACATATCAGATTGTTACAATATCCACCACTAAAATATTAGTTTGTCCTCAAAGTAAAAGCAAATAAGGTGCATGGAGTAGTGAAAAGTTAAGGGTATCTACAATACATGTTGACTTTACCTCCCAAGTAGCCTCTATGATGAGATAATATCTCCACTAGATCTTCACCGATATACTAATTTTTTACCTCAACTTTCTAGTATGTATGTCTAGGGTAGTGATAGACTCATCCTCAAAGGACAAGTCAGGGTCTAATATAATGAAATACCATCGAATCACATGGGTATCATTAAGATGGTACTTCTTCAATATAGAGACATATAAAATAGGATGAAAAACTTTTAGATGTGGAGGAAAGGCTAGCCTATACACCACAGTGCCATACTTCTCCAAGATCTAAAAAGAGCCAATAAATCTTGGACTGAGCTTCTCTTTTATTTTGGATCGCATCACACCCTTCATGGTTAAAGTTTCAATAGGACTCAATCTCCAATTGTATACGATACATCACGGGCTCGATGAGCATAACTCTTCTACCTACTTTATGTAGTTAGTAGCCTCTGCTGAATTAGTCTCACACAATCTACTGAATACATTAACAAATAAGTATCCTAAGGTCTCACCTCAAATAAGTGAAAACATACCATGAGGGATCACACATCCACCAATATAAATCCTCTAAAGGCGCCATCTAAATGCTAGAATGATAAGTATTATTGTAGGCAAACTTTGTTAGGGGTAAATACTTGTCCTAATGAACTCCAAAGTCTATGACACATACTCATAGCTTGCCTCCAATACCTGAATAGACCTCTCAAAATATCTATTGGTCTGAGGATGAAACAATGTGCTTAAATAAATACTAAATATCCAATTCAATCAAAATTGTACTCCAAAAATCAAAGGTAAACATAGTATCTCTATCGGATACAATGGGAAAAAGGACACCATGTAATCGAACAATCCATTTAATGTAAATCTTGACTAACTTCTTTGCATTGTAACTCGCCTAATAGGAATAAATTGTACTGATTTGGTCAATCAATCTGCAGGCACCCAAACAGAGTTAAACTTCTTTAAAGTCGGTAGTAAGCCAACTATAAAATCCATAGTGATTTGCTACCATTACCACTAGGGAATGGGCATCCTCTGCATAGTACCACCTGACCGTTACTCATACTTCACCTGTTGGCAATTCAAAAGCTTTTTTGTGAACTCCACAAGATCCTTCTTCATGTCGCCCCACCAACAATATTGCTTTAGGTCATGATACATTTTAGTCATTCCTAGATGAATGAAGTATCTAGAATAATAAGCCTCCTTCAAGATAAATCTAACCCATCAAACAATGCTCGATAACATACTCTCGACCATTAATCTACAACACACCATCAGAATCAAGAGATGTCATCTTAGCCTCAGCACTCAACATCTTATTATGAATCACCCTAAACCTATTATCATCAAATTTATAAGCTCAAATCTGCTCTATCTAAGAAGATCTATCCTCATCAAATCTAAAACATGCCCAGGTGTTGAAATATCAAGACTAACAAATTGGTTAGCTGATGATTGAATCCTTAAGTAATAAAGAATAGTGAGATCATAATCCTTAAGTAAATCAAGCTAATGTCGTGGTCTCATATTAAGATCTTGCTGAGTGAAAAAGTACTGACGGCTACAATGATATGAAAATATCTCACAATGGACCCAATACAAGTAATGTCTCCATAACATCAACACAAAGTCGATTATTGCCAACTCTAAGTCATAGGTAAGGTCATTTTTCTCATAGGGTTTAAGCTAATGAGAACAATAGCAATCACCTTACCCTCCTGCATTAACACAATAGCTAATTCAACTCCAGAAGTACCAAAAAATATAGTAAATTATATGCCCTTCTTAGACAAAGTCAGATAGGCGCCAAAGTCAGCAACTCCTTGAGCTTTTTAATGTTTTCCTCACAAGCTTCTGGCAACTGAAATATAACCTTCTTCTGAATAAACTTGGTCAAAGGAGTTGTAATAGAAGAGAAACCCTTCACAAAATATTGATAATAACTCGTTAAACCCATGAAAATTGAATCACTATAGGAGAAGTTAGTTTTGCCAATCATAATTCATCGATATCTTGGATGGATCAACCACAAGTCCATTCTTGGTCACCACATGACCCAAGAAGGAAATATAATCCAACTAGAACTTACACTTGGAAAACTTAACATATAACTTCTTATCGCACAATCTCTAAAGTATAGTTCTCGAGTGTCTCAGGTGATCAACTTCATTCTTGGAATAAACCAAGATATTATGTATAAATACAATCACAAAGGAGTTGAGATATCATCAAAATACTCGGTTCATAAGCTCCATGTATGTTGCAAGGGCACTGGTCAACCCAAAGGGCATGATCCAAAATTTATAGTGACCGCATTGAGTTGGAAAATTCATTTTTTGGAACATCTGAAGCTCTAATCCTCAACTAGTAATGCTTGGATCTCAATTCAATCTTGGAAAACACCAAAGCACCTTGAAGCTGGTCAAATAGATCATTAATATAAGAAAGAGGATACTTATTCTTAATGGTCACCTTATTCAATTGTCAATAGTTGATACACATACGTATATATTCATCCTTCTTCTTTACTAACGAGATAATAACACCCCAATACAAGATGTACCATGTAAAATAAAACCCTTAACTAACAAATCCTATAACTACTCCTTTAATTTCTTAAATGCAGTCGATGCTATACTTTAGGGAGAAATAGACAGGGGCTTGGTGCCCGAAACAACATCAGTAGCAAAAAAACACATCAAAATCCAGAGGTATACTAGGAAAATATAGAGAAAACACATCCTAAAATTCCTTAACAACTTGAACAAAATCTAAAGGAAATGGTGTAGCAATAGTAGTATCATGAATCAAAGTTGATAAAGATCAACTTCATTTTCCAATATGTGACGAGCATGTGGAAAAGATATATCTTCCTCTGGACTCAAATTAAAGGTACCTTTCAAACCTTGGCATACCTAGAGTATCTAGAGTCATGGTTTTGACATAACAGTCCAAAATGGCATGATAAGGTGAAAACCAATCCATATGCAAGATAACACAAAATCAACCATATCTAGGATCATTATGTCTAACCAGGTCTCACGCCTCGCAAAGGTAATAATATAAGATTGGTAAACCCAATCCACCAATAAAAAATCTCCTATAAAGCATCAAAACCATGTTCATATAAAGTATCAAAACCAGCAACCAAATATAGACAAATAGGAGAATGTAGACCTTGGTTCAAATAACATGGAAGCAGATTGATAACATACTTGGATGATACTTGTAATAACTGTATCAAAAGCCTTCACCTCAATTCTCCTAAGTATAGCATAACATTATCCATGTTCACCCCTGGACTAAGAAATTCCACGTCCACCACCACAAGCTTCTTGGGATCCACCTAGAGCAATTACAGTACTATCCCTTCCACTCTATGAACCATCTCTAACTGTAGAAATAATAGTAAGGCAAAGTTGAAACTGATAACCCTATTGGACAGGACCCAATAAAAGTTGAGGGAGTCCCTTACTAAATGTCCAATATCATGACACACAAAAAACTCCCTACTACTAGCATTACAATGAAAGGCCAAGAAAAAATAGAATGGCCGCTCTGTCCTAAAGAACCATAATTGGAACCTTTACTAACATGACCAAAACCCTAGCGCTACCTGGAGCCACTAAAACCAAGGACCTGCTACTCAAACTTTGTAAGGTTTCCTGAACTAGTCTACCATGAGAACTACAATAATTCCTATTGGAGAAATCCCTACATTAGGATGTGTGTCCACTAAACTCACCCTACCAATTCACCTTTTTGGTGCCACCTTGAGTAGTCTGGCTAATCGACTCAATCAACTAATCATGATCAACAATACACTATAAAAAGACTTTGGCACTACCATATGATATCGCTTAACAAACTTTCTAATCCTTTCTGACTTAGTGGAGATTCTGGTGGTGGAAAATTTAGAAAAAACATAAAAGTGTGCCTCACCCTCAGCAATAGTCATGAAGTCCTACTCTAGGTGATCAAACTCATCTCTCATTTGATATCTTAAACTTTAAGGCATAAACTTCTCTAGGAAAGCCTCAAAAAACTAATTTTATGTCAGAGAAGGCAAACCCAATTGTCTACAACTAGAAAGAAACCTTCACCAGTGTCTGACCAAGTAGTCAATTGATAAATCATATAAAAAACACCATGGGACTTGAGGTACCTAAGTTGTGCAACCTCTCTTAAAAGTCAAGAGAAAACACATAGGCATCTTTTTTAATGGCATTATTAAACTTGGAAGGAGCTAAGCGAATGAACCTCACAAATATCTTTTGATCATCAGAAGACATCACAGAGGTTGTAGCAACCAGAGAAGCAGTAACCCTTATAAGTAGTGAATCAAAATATGGGGGTACCACAAAGGTGGTTATACCTCTAAAGTCATACAACTATAATAAAAGGTAAATACTAATGATGGAACACAACTCAGTGTCTAAGGAATACCTAGAACACTCAAAAGAACACCTAGGAAACACTATCTAGACGGCTCAAGAGGTGAATCAATAAATCATGTAGTACTAGGGTATCAACCAAACCCTATGGTACCTGAGCTGGCCTTGCACCTACTGTCCGAGAACTATCATTAGCATAATCAACCTTAGGCTCGGGAGAGATGTTTCTAGCATGTCCTTTAACTAAGGTAGCTCACCGTGCCTATCCTCTGTCACTGGGTCATCCACGACCCCTACCTTACCCTACACTTGGGCCTTAAAATTGGGTGTCGACACATTATCCCTTTTATCTTTGCACCTTGTCTCACCATCTACACAAAAAGGAATGGAATATAAGTTTAGGATATGTGGTATGAATAACTTGCATGGTAATGAATCAAACTAGAGATTTTTTTTTCTAAAGACATCTAATAGCCTTTCAAAGATAGATGCGGACGTCTACATACCAATTTACGAGACTATACTAAACATTCTTCTCTTTTACTTATGAGAATGGTGAAACTTGTGCTCTAATACTAAGTTGTCACAACCTAAAAGTTGGGTTCATGATGGCGCTTACCTCAGAACTAGCCTTGGCAAGTAAGCCAAAATCCAGCCAAAAATAAATAAGAAAATAATAAGAAGGAAACCCATACAATGAAACATTTAGAATGAAATCAGTCCATAACATAACACAGCTAAATCTAAAAAAAATACATAAACCCCAAAAATAGTTTCACAAGTATAAGAGCATCTAATACATCTTCTGAAAGTGAAAAGCACAAAATCTATCTCCAAATACTAATAAAGACATGATAAGGATAGATAGAGACTGGAACAAGTCACTAAATTGGGAGCACACTAAATACTCCGAAAGGTCAAATACTACCACAGCTCATACTCATACTAGTATCTACACCATAAGGAAATAGTAGGGGTGAGTATGGTCCGCTTGTACTTTATAGGTATCATAGGCTGACTAAACAAAGTATAAAATAGCATAAGTAAAATATACTATGAGTACATCACCTGCAAATAGAAAATTTCCCAAATGGTAGATGACACTATCTCCATTAACAGTTATATAATATAACACCAAAGAAAAATAACTACGTACATTTAAGGAATCTAATACACATCAAGTTATATGTAAGGAAACACAGAAAATGCAATAAAATGTAATATAATGATGCAATTGTAGTGGCGACTTACGTATACACCTTACAAGCCTCTGCATTTCAGGACAGGACCCATGGGGGTTCGTAACTCATATACTTTCATAATTTTAACAAACATTATCAGAAATGACCTCGTCCTAGGTTTCCAATACCTCAGAATCCATCTTGCGGGTAATCACCTCTGCTAAGGATTTTATAAAAAAAATTCATTTTCTATCAAATTCATAATGCTTCAGTTGTATCAAATCTCATGAATATATATAGGTGGTATAAGTATGAAGATAAACATCAATTCAATACGGGTATGAATGAGCTTAGAATCTACTCCATGTGACAATGATTCATGATATAAGTCATTATAGGGTACACTGGTATGTACAGTCATATAAGACATCAATAAACTCATTTAAAATCATTATTCAGGTATTAATCATGTGATAAAGGCAAAACACATCACCAAGACCCTAACTTGGCATGAACTTTCACATGGGCACCTCAACTAGTCATCGTTCATTTCAAACACCTAAAATAATATTCTATTATGTCATTTTGGCATATTTTTACAATTAGTGAAATAAATTTGGAGAGTGTAATACACTCATTGATGATGTGGCATGTGACGAATTAAATAATTACATATGACATTTTAAGTTTAAAAAATTATTTTAAAATCTTAAATTATAAACTTTGAGAAAAAAATAAAAAGTGGTCAATGAATTAATGACACGTGATACTTTTGCTCAAATTACCACTAAAAAATATATTTTACAGAATCCACCCCTTGGCTTTCTTCAAAAACACATTCCAAAGGGATTTTACCATTTTGAAAAAATTATTTTACACGGCCAAATCACCTTAATTACAACTTTAAATGAATTTGAAGCTTCCATGCATTAATGAACAGATCTTGTCTTCCGTTGATTCCGTTGATGTTGTCGTATCTGCTCCATTATTGCTCCTTATCTTATCTTTCCAGCTGGCATTTTGTCTTCTTGATTTTTATTCTAGATGTACTTCTAGAATAATATTATCTTCTCCATTACATCTTGAACATTGATGATCTGGGTATTTGTGTCCAATTATTTTACAATATCTTGTTAGTAGTCCATCTAAAATAAATCCTTTTTTAATTGCTCTTGCGGTAGATTGTTTTTCTGGGTTGA
>NC_061118.1:123820434-123948136 GCF_002878395.1 Capsicum annuum
TTTTATTTCAGCAACCATTTTCTCTTGATTTGTCAAGATTTGTTTTAAGTCTCCTCAGTATTACTAGCCTGTGTATTGTGCTACGACTGATAAAGCTATTGATGCTAATTATTTCCCAAAGAATAATTGGGTTGAGTCTGCCACTTTTAGTTATAGGTGTTACCATAATTTTACTTTTGTGCATTGCCCTCATAGTTTATAGTGTTTGGATTTGCACCACAAAATTCTGCAGAGTGCCTATTGGTACAATATATCTTACACTATGTTGGATTCTGTTGTAGCATATTCACCTATGTTTGAGTCTTTTGTATACCTACCATGTTGAATTATGTCATCATTTAATTCTATATACCAAATAATTAAGCGGTTAAAGTTGTGATACTATCAACTTCAATTATGCCCACAACCTTTTAAACTGAGCTTCTGGAGACATCACTATGCCAATCAAGATTTCCTTGAGCAATGCAGTTCAACAATGTATAGAGCTTATCATAAGTTTTCTCTAGTGCTTGACCACCTGAAGATGAATTAAGAAATTTTTGTATTGTGGTGAAGGGCTTTAATAATGGTGCAAGTTAATACTTTATTGGACTATTGATGATGTGGATAGTCTCAAAGAACAAACTTGAATCTATCATAAGCATGACACAAGTTCTCATCTGACTTCTACTTAAACATTAAAATTGAACTGTGTCATCTTACGGTATTGCCAGATGGAAAGAAACAAATGGGTAGTTTACGAGCTAAGTCATCCCACGTAGTGATGGAGCTTGCTAGCTCTATGTTCAACCACTTCAAAGCTTTCTCCAAATGTGAGAAGGGGAATAATATCAATCTCAGATAATCTGTGGATACCCCCATGGGTATGAATATATCACTAGTCTCTAGAAAATTTTGCAAGTGAACCTATGGATCTTTATGTGACAAGCCGGTGAATTTCCCACTGTTGTGCAAAAGTTGCACTATGTTTTATTTCAACTAAAATATACCTTCTATAGAGGGTCTTCAAATGAAGGAGGTAAAATTCATCTTAAGTGGAATTTCCACTATAAGAACTATTCTACAGGATGGTGGATATTTATATATAAGTACAGGATGACCTTTTTCTTCATGAATTTGTTGGATTCTGTAGAGAAGTACTACTTCTCTCCTTCATTGGAGTAAAAACTACTTTAGTTTGGGGTATGGTTCAACCAAATCCCTATATCTTACCAACTTACTAATTTATTAAACATGTGCTTGCAAATCAAGAAGCTAAGATCAAGTGAATAGCACTCACGAAATCAAAAAGCAAAACTAAAACAAAAGTAGTTACAAAATTATAAGTCCCCAGCAGTGGTGCCAAAACATGTTGCTCCCAAATGCCCAAACAAGTTTAATTGGACCAACAAGTAGTAAATAACCTTAATAAATCCAAGGATCGATCCCACTAGGACTTTTGTTAAACAACTATTCAATTTTAGTTCAACTATCTAGATTTAAGAAAGATCTAAAGTAACCAAAAGAGTTTGAGGTTTGTAAACAAAAAGTAAAGTACACAATACAGTAAAGTAAAGATTATTTGACAATAATAGGGGAAAAACAAGGCTAAGGCACTGCAAACAATCATACTCTGCTATATAACTTCATTGGTTATGTTAATTATCTTGGTTGTTGGCTCTCGAGGTTGATATTATGACAATTGCCTTCCGAACCTCTAATCAACTCTCTAACTTATCCCCACAACAACACCGTTGAGTAGGGATGCGAGAACTAAGTTAAATACATTTATATTCTTCCCATGTATGAACTAAATATGGTGTATTAGATACATTACTATTCTAAACACAAATCATAACTTCATTCAATTATAAAATTACAATCCTATTCCATTTATCCCATGTTCTACCTTATCATTCATCCTCCTGGATTCATAATAGAGTTATGAATGTATTACAAGAGTAGACAATCCTTAAAATAGTGATAGAAAGGATAAATAAATAATCAATAATGATAAATAACAAAAATAAATTCAATTTATGACAAAAGTACTCATGTTTTTGGTCTTAACCAAGAAAAAGGTGTTTAGCTACTCATGGACATACACGTGATCACAATCATTGAACGCATGATATAATACATAAATAAACTAACAAAAGGAATAAAATCCTTAATTTAAGCCTTCTCACTCATTTTTCAAATCCCCAAGGTCGTCCAAGGTGGTTACATAAGTGTTTGTCCTATTTATAGTAGGACCAAAGCTGCCAATTTTGACATAGCAACGTGCCACGTCCTTATCACGTGGCCTAGGCTTATTGGCATGTATCTATCATGGTTATATAATTTATATAACATTTTATGATGTACCAAGGGCATGTCATAGCCCTAAATTTGTGCCGAAGTCCTGTGGCACGCCAATGTGTCCCAAAAGTCCAAATTTGGTCACATTGTACCCCATGCTTTAGGTTATTTGTTCTTTGTTTTGTGGTGACTTTTTCTCTTGATTTAAAGATTTTGTATCAACCATATATATTATTTATAAACTCACCAAGCATCCTAAAATATCAAACACCACAAATTATAGATCAAAACATAATTGAATCCAACACGATAACTTGGAAGGAACATAGCTCAAGCTAAGAGAACTAGTTTTGGTGTTTAAACTTTAACTTAATGTGTTGTCTCCTTGATTTCTCCAATTGAACGTTAAAAACAATAAATAAGTTATTTCAAAAATATTACACAATTAAACCATTGGTAACTCATTACATAAACTAGAATCAATTGATATCAACTACAAAAACACATAGCTCAAGCTAGTAATACTAGTTCCTCATCTAAACTCTAAGTGACCAAATTGATTCAAAACTTAATTGAAACTCACCTTAAACATTAAAATCAAGTATATTAACAATTATATGATCAATTATATCATTGAACACTCACTAATCAAATAAGAAGTCCTCAAAAAATGGCTGAACAAGCATAGATAATGACACTTAGGTGCATAAATCCAACAAAGATCAAGTTCCCTCTATTTAGGATTTAATAGTCTAAGAAATGGGAGAAGAATAGTGAAAATCAATCTAAGTAGGGTATTTATAGCCTTTCCAGGTACGTGGATTCTGTTAAAGTTGACACTAGACTTCTTTAGAGTTCGGCGCTAAAGCACCTAATTGTCCATTAAAGTTGTCCCTCTCTGGTATGGCAGGCCGCTAAAGCAACAATTAGCACTAAAAAGACTAGCTCTGTAGTAGATAATTATTTTCTAAAGAGGCAATTGATAAGTAGGTAAGGGCTTTTAAATCTCCCTAAAGTTCGCTCTAGCAATTGCACCAGATTTCCTTGCATCAACTAAGACTTAGAATATTCTCAGTCTCTGCCAACCCCTCAGGATTTATTCGGAATGTCATATACGAAAATAAACCATGATACACTATTAAATCTGATGTTCTAGACTTAATGGAGCAATGAAAATTTCCATCCAAGGTTGTTTTGACAAAAAATAGGTCCCACACCCACTTGCTATTTTTTAACTTCTAACAAATAGCTCGTTATGAGTATGAGAGCCTTGGGAACCAGACCAAGGGTTAATCCAACCTAAAATCGATATTTCAAAGCTTTAGGAATTGTCAGAATCATGATATGAGGATTTTAACTAAAGTTTTCATATGGTAGCCAATTGTGAACCAACGAAGGCTTTAAACTAGGTAATTCACTCTAAAAACTAAAGAAACTACTCGATAATTGAACTGTCAGTTCCAACAAGTCATAAATGACTTTGTGTAGCTTTTGAAAAGCTATAAATAGTGAAAATGAGCTTAAATTCATAATATGACCTGCAGAGTCATTACAGAAAATACCATTGAGTTTTGTTTGATTATCATGAATGCCTATATTAGATGGATAGTTTTTAGAGATATAGTATGGAGTTTGTTTCCTTTTAGGTGCATGCTGAAGCCAAACAATGGTGGTAGTCATTCATTAAGTGTAGTGTTTTCTTACCCCAATTTACATCGACACAGTAATAGAATGTCTTACTAGAGAAGTATATACCCCATGCTTATCATGATTAGAAAAGGACAAATTTTTAAGGTTAGAGCAGGGAAACATGTTTGTTGTTGCCTTTGAGGAAAAATTTCATGATTTGTCATGCAACGCTCTCCAATTGATCACTTCAAAGGAGGAGCAAATTCAAAAATTTGTGGAGGGACTAAATTCTGGGATTCAGGTGGTTACTTTGTTTGTGGCTACATTTGATAATTCTTTTCAGGATGTAGTGGAATTTTCTAAGGATGTGAGGCAATTGAAAAATATGAAGATGTAGAAGTGAAAGAGAAGAAGGCCCAGGTCGCAAGATAATTCAGTGGTACTTTCTCCAACGATCGTAGTTCTTATTGGACTTATAATTCAACAATGCTTATATCTTTAGAAGCCCTATCTAGGGTAACTTTTATAAACGTGTAGTTATACACCTAAATCCTTCTTAATTCGGAGGCCTTCTTTGAGCATTAGGGGATATGATTAAGGGTGTTTGGGCCACATCCTAAAATATTATCACGACCAGATTTTTGAGTCATGATGGCACCTACCATAACCCACCAATAGGAAAGACAACACCGTAACTCAGAGCTAATGCAATGGGTTACCTTGGTAGGAACATCCAACATGGACCCTATATGGGAACACAGTATAACAATGACATTTCTCAATGATACAACCAGCATTTAAATAACAATCCCATGACCTGATAGTATTTGTACAAGAGCATCTCTACATTTGACAATAGAAATTGCAACTCAATATCTAATAGTCCTAAATAGTCTCAAACATTCATCTCGAATACAAAAGACAAAATAAATATAGAAGGGAAAAAGGGCAACTCGAACTTCAAAAGCTCACCCTATCTCCTAATGATCAACACCGCACGATCTTGACTCAACAACGACAACTAAAACTCGGGTCTGCACCAAAAAGGTACAAAAATGTAGTATGAGTACCACAACATGGATAATCTATAGGTATCATCGGCCGACTAAGATAAATTATGATATAAGGGTAATATAGAGTAAGACAATAAATTAAATTTAAGGTACAAAATCAAACCTGAATTTTCTTCGGTATCACTGTCTAAATAACAATTAACTAGAACAATAGTATGACATTTCGTATCCACATATACAAAAACTTTCATACTACATGAATAATCATTTTGGAAGCATAAATCTACATATATACAATAACAATAATGTACTTACCATAGTCAACACAACTTCCATCATTAAAGTATGAAGTAAAAATGAACTTACCCTGATGTCCCATACCGTCGGGAAGTATATTCAAGGAAAACAAACAAAGATCTCATCACAGTGTCCCATACATCCGAAGAGTACACCAAACGATCAATTCATCAAAATTTCAAGGCACAACTATAGAAATAACTCAGCAAAGATATGGGTTGTACATTCTTGCATGGCCTCCTACCGAGGTCTACAATCATCATTAATACCTTAATTTGACAGAATGAAGCCGATATCACCATAACATGGTCATATAGTTATTAAATCTCTAACTCATTTATAAACTCCATGTCTAGTCTATATTAGCTAACCTCCAATAGGCATGAGCTATTAGATTGCAATCCTTATAGCTTACTAGTCATCAACTAAGAAGATTCCACATGTTACCCCTAATATTGCTTATTCACCTATATCAAGGTTGTTTTCTTCTTAGCATCCCAATTATGCAAGTCATCAATCTAGCCACCACAATATCACATACTATATTTCAACTTGACTATTCATCAAACAACGCTAAGTCTGTTATCATGGGATATGTTACAACTGTAAAGGGCTTGCATCCATATTTTAACTAAGTAAGGTTCACCAATTAGTTAACTAGGTTTCTAGACTACAAGTCATAGTCATTTATTAGAGACAACTAGTTATTACATAAGCCACTTTACTAGGTAAAATTCCATAACGTAACCATTTATCCAAGTCAAGTATATTTAGTTGGTTGATGTTTCAGTTTTTTTGATGGAATATTTAGCATCTTTTTCTTGGGAAAATTGTGTGTTTTCAATCAAGTAAAGTTGTATTTAACACTGGGTTTGAGTGTTTTCAGGTTAAGGAGTAAACCATAGAAGAAACTTGGAAAAATAGATTAAAAGAGCCTCTGACGGGCAAACTGGCAAACCATTAGTCATTCAACAGACTGCCAGGATGACCGCCAACACAAAACAAAATAGAGAAACTGAGTGACCTCTATGATGGTCCAAGTGGCGGAGCATCAGATTTTCAATGGACCATCAACTAGGTCATCAACCTTAATCAAAATTGTGAATTTTAGAAAACCAAGCGACGGTCAAGGGGATGGACCCTCAGTCCATCAATGGTCCTCCAACTATACCATCAGACCTAAATGGAACATAAAATTTTTGGATACAAAATAATGGCCCGTCTGGCTTTCGATGACCCATTAGTTGGACCGTCAACTTGGATGTGGAATTTTTATGTTTAAATGTTAAATCTTCAAAACTTGGGAGCATATAAATATCCAGTTAGGTTTTTATTTAGTGTATTCTAAATCTTGGATATTGCTACTTTAGTTTTTTTCATCTCTAAAAACTCTCTATAACTAGTACTTTGTGAATCAAGCTAAGCTTATGGATCTAATCATTCTATTTCTATTGAAGATTAAAGAACTAATTCTTATAAGTTTTGTAAGTGAATTTTGAATTTATTTATGAAAAATACAACTACTCTTTCTCTTTCTTCTATGGAGATGAGTGGCTAAGCTCCCATACTAGGGTTACGGGAGCCTTGATGTTAACAACTGATTTGGGTTGTGATTCCAAGTGAGTTTCTGTAGGTAATTGATGTTGCATAAACCCTGCTACACTTTAATAACCTTTATTGGTTGCAAACTTGAAAGGTGAGCCTAAGAACATCACTTGTTCCAATAGAAAAGTGTTTGTTGGGAAAAAAGGGGGTTACATGGATTCTAGAGGCCTAAACTTTTAGATTAATGGAAAATGCTTTAACAGGATTGACCTACATGAAAAAATGGTTGAATAGTCTATATTTGACAATGAACTCTTACTCTCTTGTAAGAGAGGTGTAATTTGGGTGTATCAAATTTTAGGGCCATTTTTGGGGAATACGATTGTTAATTAAGTTTGTGTTTGTCAATTAACCTTTTGTCAAATTTCTCAAATTTTACCTTTGTTTGTTGTTTTTGTTCTGAGCAGGGTGGTTTTTGTGTATGCCAATAGCACAGAGATTGGGAACACCATTATTATCAGTACATTTGGAACTGTAGTTGATTGGCAGAATAACAGACTCCCAAGATACTAAAAGACTAGCTGCTATGGATACAGCTCAACTTAATCAGCAAAATGATAGCCAACCAATGTGTCATCCTAATCCTGATGATGATGATTTAGGGGATGATGACTTGTTAGATCCTGTTAACCCAAGGTGTGCAGAGAATATGGCTGTACCAGTGAATCAGAATGTAAATAGGAATCATCCCTTTAGGGTAAGGCAGGATCAACAACCAGTACAGTTTGATCTGAATGATAACAAAGATGGAATGGATAGAGCAGGTACTACTGGAGCTATTATTCCTCCACCTCTAGAAATTGGAGCTAAATTTTATATTATATGTACAATGATTCAACTCCTTCATCTTAATAGTTTGTTTGGTGGTCTTCTGAGAGATGATCCTAACATGAATTTAGTGAACTTTGTCACCGTTTGCAAATATTTTGATAACCCAAGAGTGGGATAAAATGCTATTTGACTATGCTTATTTTCATTGTCTCTGTCTAGGTAGGCAACATTATAGCTCAATGGACTGACTCTCAACTCTATAGCCAACTGGAGGTAGTTGAGAGAGGCTTTCCTAAAAAGATTCTTTCTACCCTCCAGGAGTTGAGGGATGAAATAAGTAACTTCCGATAGCTTCCTACTGAAGCTCTTCATGAGACCTGGGAGAGGTTTAAAAAGAAGCTGATGCATTGCCCAAATTATAATATGATGGATATTGATTTGATGGAGACTCTTTATAGGGCTTTAAAATCTATAACAAAGTCATTTATGGATAATACTGCTTGAGGATCATTTGTGGATCTCACTTTTCCAGAGACTTTAGACATGTTTAATCGGATGACCAAACAAAGTAGAGCTTGGTATACCAGGGATTTTATGGTAGCAATCCCTACTGTGTCTAGTGGTATGACTTTCGAGCAATATAAGAAGGTGGAGGAACATGACCAGGACATGGCACACTTGAGGACACAGATGGATTTGCTGACTAAGCATCTATTGTTTGGAAAAATGGACAAGGCAAAAGCTGTTGTATCTCAAGGTAGAGCTAACTCTGATTCAGAAGAAGAGGTGGACTATCTAAATAATTAGGGGGGTTTCCAAAGCAATAGCCAAGGAAATCTAGTTCAAAACTTTTACGACAAGGATGGTTACAAGGATAAGGACCAAGGAAACTAGAAGAATAAGAATGATAGGAGTGGACTATATGTACCTCCCAAAAGAAGAGATAGTGTTGTAACTAGCTCTAGAAAGATGTCCATGGAGGACATGATGGAGAATTATTAAAGGGAGTTGAGGCTACCAACTCTGGGATGACTACTATGAAGAGTGATTTGTCTTCCATGAGTCAGTTGGTAAACTCATGCTCTACTTTTATAAAATGGTTGGAGCAGCAAATAAGTCAACTCTCAGCAACATTGAATCAGAGAAAGAGCAAAAATTTTCCAAGCGACACAGTTCAGAATCCTTGAAATAATGGCTCTTACATGGCAATTACCACATAGAGTGGTAAGGTATTATCAAGCCCTTTTGTAGGAAAATCTATGAATGAAGAGGTGATCAAAGAGGATGTTAAGCATGAAAAAAGTAATCTAGTAGAGTCTAAGAAATTGGATGGCATTGGTATTCCTTCTACTCATTTGCAGGTTGATGATTTAGAAAAGAAAAAGACAAGGAAAAGGAAATAGTGGTGACTACACACCCAAAACCACCGCCTTTCTTTCCTCATAGATTGAAGAAAAAGGCTGACAATACAAAGTTTAGTAAATTCATGGAAATGTTAAAGCAGCTAACAATAAATATGGCTTTGGTAGAGGCACTTGAGCAGATGCTAGGATATACTAAATTTATGAAGGATAATTTGAATAAGAAGAGAGAAATAAGCTATGAACTAGTGAATAATATACATAATTGTAGTGCTATTTCTACTAGATCTTAGGTGCAGAAGAAGGCAGACTCAGGAGCATTTACCAACCCTTGTACAATTAGGTCTCTGGATTTTGCTAAGGCCTTACGTGATCTGGGAGAGAGCATCAATCTGATGCTGCTAGCTGCTTACAAGAAGTTAGGTTTAGGAGATCCCACACTCATAAATATGTGACTAGTGATGGTGGATAGGTCAGTAAAGCAACCTATTAGCATTTTTTATGATGTGCTAGTGAAGGTGGAGAACTTTATATTTCCTGCAAATTTTGTTTTTCTGAATTGTGAGGTCGACTTTGAGGTGCCGATAATCTTGGGTCAACCTTTTCTCACAACCGGATGCATACTTATTGATTTACGAGCTAATGAGCTCTTATTCTGGCTGAATGATGAAGTGGTGTGACATGATGTGTGCCAATCTATGAAGCACATAAGGAGATAAGTGTGTTCTTTATTGTGGATGTTTATTATGAAGATGAGCAGGAAGTACTAATAGAGTAGAAATTTGTTGTTGAGCCCTTAGCTGCAGTCCTATGAATTTTGATAGTGAGTGCATTGAAAAGTACAAGGAGACTATTTGTGCTTTAAAAGGAATGGGATCATATTCTTATGCTCTTAAGAAGCTTTTCTGGATCTTAAAAATTGCCCAACACCACCAGCTAAGCAATCTATAAAGTAGCCACTGGTGTTGGAGTTAAAAAAATTTCTAGTTTATCTTTGATATATGTTTCTAGGTAGTGGAAACCTTTACATGTCATCATTACGACTGATTTAGGTGAGCAGCAGGTGGAGGCACTTATTGTTGTGCTTCAAAGATACAAAAAGCTGATATGATGGACTATCATAGATATTATTAGCATCTTCCAGGTCTTTGCACTCATAAAATTTAGTGGGAGAAGGACTGGACACCAATAATTGAGCATCAACGCCATCTTAACCCGCCTATGCAAGAGGTGTTTAAGAAGGAAATCATTAAATGGCTTAATGCAGGAGTTGTATATCCCATTTCTGTTAATAAGTGGGTGTATCGCTACAATTTGTGCCCAAGAAAGGGGGTATGACAGTTGTAGCAAATAAGAAGAATGAGTTGATACCACTTAGACCTATTACTGGGTAGAGAGTTTGCATGGATGATCGAAAGCTAAACTTATAGACGCTGAAGGACCACTTCCCAATGCCTTTCATGGATCAGATGCTTGATCTATTGGCGGGAAGTGATTGGTATTGTTTTTTGGATTGGTATTCTGGTTATAATTAGATCTCTATAGCCCCAGAGGATCAAGAAAAGATGAAATTCATGTGCCCATATGGAACATTTTCTTTTAAAAGGATTCTATTTGGATTTTGTAATGCACCCGCTACTTTTCAACGATGCATGATGTCTATAATTTTAGATATGGTTGAAGACACCTTGGAGGTGTTTATGGATGAATATTCAGTCATAGGTGATTCTTTTGACTGTGTTTGATGAATTTGAGTAGAGCCTTACAGCGGTGTAAGGAGTTCAATCTGGTGCTTACTTAGGAGAAATTACACTTCATGGTGAAAGAGAGCATTATTCTCGAACAAAATTTTTAGCAAAAGGGATAAAGGTCGATCGAGCTATGGTCGAGGTTATTGAGAATCTACCACCTCCCATTTTAGTGAAAGGAGTGTGTAGTTTCCTTGGTCATGCTGGCTTCTATCGAAGGGTTATAAAGGACTTCTCAAAGATTGCAAACCCACTTTTTAAACTTTTGGAGAAGGAAGCTAAGTTCTCCTTTGATGATGATTGCTTGAAGTCATTTGAATGCCTTAAAGGGAAGCTAGTTGATGCTCCTATTATTGTTACATCAGATTAGTCAAAACCATTTGAGATTATGTGTGATGAAAGCGGTGTTACCCTTGGAGTTATGCTGGGACAAAAGAAGGACAAATTGTTTCATCTTATCTATTATGCCAGCAAAGCACTAATAGAGCTAAAAAGAAGTACATTGTCACAAAATAGGAACTTCTTACAGTGGTTTATGCCTTTGAGAAGTTCTGAGTATATTTTCTAGGAACCACATTGGTGGTCCATACTGACCACGCAGCCTTGCGATATTTGATAGAAAAAAAGGATGTGAAGCCAAGGTTGATTAGATGGGTGCTGCTACTTCATGAATTTAACTTTGAAGGCAAAGATCAGAAGGGCTGCAAAAACCAAGTTACAGACCACTTATCTAGGCTTGAAAGGGAGCAAGAAATTAGAGATTAGTTCAAGATTAATGATGCATTTCCAGATGAAGAAATCTTGGCTGCTGAGCTGGAAAAGATACCTTGGTATGCTGATTTTGAGAATTATATGGTGAGTGAAGTGATTCCAGAATATCTTTCCTTTCATCAAAGAAAGAAATTCCTCTATGATGTAACCCATTACTTCTGGGATGAATCGTATCTATGTTGGTGATGTGAAGATAATATCATAAGGAGGTGTGTTCCAAAAGTAGATATGTTGAGTATCCTGGAAGCATGTTATGCTTCCCCGATTTGAGGTCACCATGTAGTTTATCATACTTCTAGAAAGGTGCTACAAAGAAGCTACTATTGCCTAACTTTATTCAAATATCTTATGAGTTCGTGAGAGGATGTGACCAATGTCAGAGGCGGGAGTCAATCTCCAAGCGCCATGAAATGCCTTTGACAAAAATGATAGAGGTAGTATTATTCGACATCTAGGGCATTGACTTCATGGAGCCTTTTGTGAGATCATATGGGATAAAATACATTCTCGTTGTTGATTATGTATCAAAATAGGTTGAATCCATTGCTTTTGATGACAACAAAGGGAAGAAAGTAGCTGCATTCCTTAAAAATAATATTTTATCTTGATTTGGGGTGCCACACACCATTATAAGCAACGGTGGATATCACTTTTGGAATTGTGTATTTCGAGCTGCCTTAGCAAAGTATGGTGTTAAGCAACACAAGGTAGCGACTCCATACCACCCCCAAACTAGTGGGCAAGTGGAGATTTCAAATAGAGAGATCAAAGACATACTTGCTAAAATAGTGAATGCTAGCTGACAAGACTGGTCTAGAAAGCTTCATAATGCCTTATGGGCATACAGAACAACTTTCAAGACACCAATCGGTATGTCACCATACCAGTTGGTTTACGGCAACGCATGCCATTTCCTAATGGAATTGGAGCATAAGGCGCCATGGGTACTTAGAAGGCTGAATTTGAATTAGAATGAAGCAACACAGATGAGATTGGGATAGCTGAATAAGATGGATAAGTTCCATCTTGGGGCGTATAAAAGAGCTGATCTTTACAAGGAGAATATAAAGACGTACCATGATCGTAGGATTACAAAAAGAGATTTTCATAAGGGTAATTGGGCGCTTCTCTTCAACTCCAGACTGATATTATTCTTAGGTAAGCTTAAATCAAAATGGTCGGGTCTATTCCAAGTTAATTCATCTGGAGTAGTTGAACTTGCAAATGAAGATGGAAGTGTCTTCAAAGTGAATGGGCAAAGACTGAAGTTGTATATCGGTCCAATGTACTTAATAAAGTGCATAGCTATTATCAATCTAGATGAAGTCTAAGTAATCGAGATAACCGTGTCGTGCTGCGACATTAAATCAAGTGCTAGTGGGAGGAAACCAACCAAGTGTTGTTGTAATCGTAATCAAAGCTTATTTGTTGTTTTTTTGTACAACCTGATGTATTTGTGGAATGTGTAGGACTGAGATTGCTGAAAGAGAAGATTTTTACAGTTGATAGGTGATTGACCGAATAATCGACGGACTGTCAAGATGTCGACGGACCACCACTGTCACCGTTAGAGCCAAGGTAAAAATTTAAACATTCTAGATAAGGCTTGACGGTTAAGTTGGTGGACCATCAACAAACTGACTGACTGTCGAAAAAATCATCAACCTGAAGCTGAAATTTTGAGTTTCTAGAATGGACCGACGGGCCACTCAACGGATCATCATATCATTAATGGACCATCGGAGTAATCATCGCAATGAAACAGAGTTGCCCAATTTCTGGTAAGCTCGACTACAAATGTAGCAGACCATCGAATGTCTGGCGAATAGTCAGGTCGGTTGTCACTATAACCTTGATGCTGGGTCAGATCAGGTTAAATCTGATGTCTATTTAAATGACCCATACTTGACCTAAAGGTTTTTAAAGATATAAAATGGGGTGGTTACATATATTTTAACCTCTTAAAATTCTACAACTATCTAACTTTCTCTGAATTCAAAGTATCTGAAGGTAGTTACTCCCTCTAGGAATCTCCATACTCTTCTTCCTTTTCTATTTCAACAATATCACTCTTCTCTTCTTTTCATCACAACAAAGGTTATTAATCATTAGAAAGAGTTTAAAAGTTCTTTTATTTCTGTATTTTCAAGAGAGAGGAGTGCATTACTACACCCTTAAGATATGATCCCCTTTCGACGTTCTTTGAATTGCAAAAACATAAAGTGAATAAGTGTTTGGATGATAAAATTTCATCTTGCTTTCTTCTTGTGATTTTAATTGTTGATGTTCTAAGTTCTAAACTTTGATATATATTGATTGGGTGAAATCTGAGTAGCACATGTGTTTAGAGTTGAAAAATTTATGCTTAAATAGGAATGTGTTGTCATCACTATGCTCAAAATTGAATAAAGTACGCAAGTTGTTCAAAAAAATGCCTATGTGAATGTTTGAACTATTAAGGGTTGCCAACAGTCAATTTGGAGGGCCTTCAACCTACGACGAACTTCCAGGTGAACCATCGCAAAGTACCCACAGATGTCATACACTAGATAGTAGCGACGGATAACTTGGCAGACCATCAGCAACCTGACGACTCTTCAGTTCAACCGTCCCAAGGCACTAGGAATTGGTACTCACTGGATTAGGCCCGATGATCAGATTGAAGGATTGTCAACCTTACAACAGACTGTTAGAGTAACCCTTATGCCAGAAATTTTACTATTTTGACCGATTTTGTTCTGCAAACCGATTCCATACTCCTTTTTCAGGCACCATCGCATGAAAATTCCCATTGACTAGAGGCGAGTAAGGAGGCACCAGCCTTCAAAACTCGCAAAAAAGACCAAAAACTTCCTAGACTCTCCCAGTTTGAAGAGGAGAGTTACAACAACACCAACAGTACTAGCTCAAGCCCCGACGAGGCAAAGGTAGTCACATATCGCCCCAAATCAGTTAAGGTCAAAACTAAGGCTACCAATATAAAGGCACAAGCTGAAGTAGCTGATGCTGAGACTGAGACTAAGGATGCCAACTTGATAAGACATAAGGATCCTCAAATAAGAGAGATCGTCAGATGGAAAATCGATGGAGCAATGGAAAAGTTTTATGATGGGTTGGCACTGACAGATAGTTGGCCAATCAAAAGGCCATTTTCTAAGGAGTATGAGATTATTATAATAGAGTTACACAAATATCCCAAGTTTAAGCGTCGTTTTAATGAGTACGAATTAGCTTGGATGGGCAAGGCCCCTAGATCATATTAGCCTAATTTGGTAATAAAATTCTTTACTAACTATTTGGTATTGGCAGAAAAGGATGTTCCAAAGTGCTTGAAGATTTTAGATCTATCAAACAGGGAGTCAGTGTCAGTCTGAGGAGTTACCATTGACATATCGGCCCAAACCATTAATAGTATGATGTTTGGACCACACTATGAAGCCCCACCTGCTATTCCAGAACTCAAGTACTAACTGCATAATGCATCTACCCATCCTAGTTGTATGTAGTGTTGACTTATAAGGGTAATCCTTCCTATGCAACAAACCCACGTAAGCGCATACCAAAGTCTTCCACTAGCTTCAGAGCTAAATTTTAGTGGGTTATGGTTTGATTGAGACTTATGCCAACTAGAGGTGATGCTAATCTGGATATTTATCGGGTTGTACTTGTTACTAGTTTGCTTTTAGGACTAAAGATTTATTTCGGTCTGATCATTGCTGATGAGCTATTTGTAAGAGCACATAAGGTGGCCAGCGCTATACCATTTGCTTACTTAATCATGAAATTATGCAGGAAGGCAGGTGTACCTCTAATTCATGAGGTGGATAATGACATCCGTGCGACTCATAGGCAGGACATTAAGAAGTCCAAAGATGAATAAAAGTTCTAAATGAGGGTCACTAAACCTCCATCCTATTAAACTCAGTATGCAGCAGTCCCGGATACTTCAGAGATTCTAACAGGTATGTCGTTGTCGATTACCACTTATGTACCACCTGATTAAGTGCCATCAAGTATGTCCACTAGGTCAGAATCTGCACCACCAATGGGTGGGGAAGAATTTGTGAAATATAGGTTGACGTAGGAAAACTTTGCCAAGTCTGTGAAATTGCAAAAGAAATTCAAGAAGCAGCTTGACACTTGGGCTGCAGAATTCAAGCATTTTATTAAAAAAATTATAGCTGAGGTAATCCATCCATTCTAAGATATTTAGAGGAGGATGTATCACATAGAGGATGGAATCAACAAAAGACTGGATTCACTGTCTATTCCAAACATGGCAAGGTTCACGGCAGAGTTTAAGAAGCCCCAGTAATCCACCTTTGATCTAGCGCTGGTAATGAGTAATAAAGATGAAGGAAATATTGACCTGATGGGAAGACCAGTGAAAGACAAAGGAAAGCAACAGGTAGATGAACATTCAAATAAAAAGCTGAAAAAAGAAGAAGGAGAGAGGTTATGACGCCAGAGAAGTGAGAGCATCATGATATGAAGAAAGCAAAGAAAAGGTATATAAAGATGAAAATATAATAAGGAAAGTGTATATGATGAAGCGGCTAGAGTGTCTACCAGTTCCACCCAGTTAAGGGGAAAACTTTAGACCTAGTCTGGGATGTGGTTCCTCCGATTCCGAAGGTAGAGTTTTTGAGTACCCCCACCACCATGGGGGTCAATGTTGAAGAAGGTGAGGATAATGGTTCCTGACCACACTTCACAGATTCCTCTGATGAATAAGAGGCAATACAAGTATACCCACTCTTTTGTACTTTTGTTTTATGCTTTGAGGACAATGCGTGTATTTTTCTGTGGGGAGTGGTGTAGTTGTACCATGGGTGGTTGTTTTGCCGAAGTTCTTTTCCCTATATTATGCTATCTAGGAGAATCGGCATATCTGGGATTATGTTTAATTTCACATTTTTCTTTTCTAGGATTATGTTTAGGTTTTCATATTTCTTTTCTTAAGTCCTATTCTGTTTGTTAATCTTGGTCTATTAAATAAA
This sequence comes from Capsicum annuum, assembly GCF_002878395.1. NCBI lineage: Eukaryota > Viridiplantae > Streptophyta > Magnoliopsida > Solanales > Solanaceae > Capsicum > Capsicum annuum. The sequence goes on from NC_061118.1 coordinate 123,836,910, forward strand.
AGTATCATTTATCTTAGCACCTTGTGGTGAATATGGATGATGAATGATGTTTCCATGAGGCTATGAATATTCTTGTATGACTTTTTACTTTTGTACTCTTGCATATGTGAATAACTGGTACTGAATCTGTAATTGGCATTAACTTATAAAATATACATAACATGCGATGCACTTCTTAAGAACAGTTGGATGAGTTTGACTCAGTTGCCTATATATGTGCGAGTATTAATGTTAGTTCTTAGATAGTGTAGTACCTAGAACTTTCCTGGTTCAATTGATGATTTTTTGTAGCTGATGAAATGAGAAATGATAGCAGGCTGCCTTATACTTTTAGTCCACTTTGCCAAAATAAACAACCCCACGAAAAAGAATTTTCCTTTTTTTTGAACCCTTCTTAGAGCCTGTGTTAATTTTTATTCATCACCAATCACTCTAGTTAACTCTCTTTAAGATGTTAACACCTAACTATGGCCCTGGCCCAATAGCGGGCATTGTGAATGTAAACTTAGGTAAAATACCTAAATTGAGGGTGGCTATTGTCAATATGTTAGTTGTCTTAGAGAAAGTTGGTTTAAAGCTTGGTTTAGAGCATTAGGCCCTTGTCTATTCAAGACATTTTGCACCTTGACTAATTGCATCAGCATAAGTTAAGGATAGCTGATGCTTGTTTGTAATAAAAGGGTTATTATGGTAAATTGTGAATGAATGAGAAAAGGGTAAGTGAGCTAGTTCATCAATAACCTCGGTAGGAATAGCTTGAGGGAAAAAAGAGTTAAATCCTATTGTTAAGTCACTTTTCCCAAAAAAAATAAAAAATCCTTCCTCACCTAACCCCAAAACCTCATTACAAGCCTAAGAAAGACCAGCCTGATCTTGGCGAATCAACTATAATAGAGTGTTAGATGATAAAGGCAAGACTATGGGTATGTGTACTATGTTTGTAACTTCTTTGACGAGTATGAGAGTTCAGATTTGTATCCACAAAATATAATAAGTGGTAGATTTCTTTGACTGTATGGGCAACCTGAGTTACACTTAATTTGGCTGATCTCTGGAGATTCATGTATCCATGTTTGTATATTTGTACTAATTTTGAAAAAATTCCGGTTGTGGATCCTGATATGTTTAGCCATATGATTAGGATGACAAGTGAATGTTTTTGTGAAAATTGGTTTAGTAGTTGAATGCCTTTCATCATATTTTTCGTATTTGCAATTTGGTGCTGAGTTGCTTGAGGACAAGAAATTATCTTAAGTTGAGGGTGTTGATGTTCCGGTTTTTGACGGAATATTTTGCATCTTTCTCTAGGGAATATTTTGTGTTTTCAAGCAACTAAAGTTGTATTTAACACTAGGTTTGAGTGTTTCGGGTTAAGGAGTAAACCATAGAAGAAACTTGGAAAAATAGCATAAAAGGGCCTCAAACGGGCAAACTAGTAGACCGTCAGTCATTTGACGGACCGACGGGATGACCGCCAACAAAAAACAGAATAAGGAAACTAAGTGACCTCTGCGACGGTCCAAGTAGTGGACCATCAGACTTTCAACAAACCATCAACTAGGCCATCAGGCTTAACCAGAATTTGGAATGTCAGAAGACCATGCGATGGTCAAGGAGATGGACCGTCAGTCCATCGACGGTCCGTCAATAGGACCATCATACCTAAACAGAACCTAGAATTTTTGGATACAAATCGACGACCCGTAAGATGGACCATCAGGATTTCGACAGGCCGTCAGTTGGACTGTCAACATGGATGCGGCGTTTTTTGAGTTTAAATTTTAAATCTTCTAAATCTAGGAGCATCAAAATACCTAGTTAGGCTTTTATTGAGCGTATTCTGAATCTTGGATATTGTTACTTTAGTTTTTTTAATCTCTAAAAACTCTCCGTAACAAGTACTTTGTGAATCAAGCTAAGATATGGATCTAGTCATTCCGTTTCTATTGAAGATTCAAGAACTAATTCTTGTAATTTTTGTAACTAAATTCTGAATTTATTTATGAACAATACAATTATTCTTTCTCTTTCTTCTATGGCAATGAGTGGCTAAGCTCCCATAACTAGAGTTATGGGAGCCTTGATGTAAACAATTGATATAGGTTGTGATTCCAAGTCAGTTTCTTTAGGTAATTGATGTTGCATAAACCCTTCTTCACTTTAATGACCTTTCTTGGTTGCAAACTTGAAAGGTGAGCCCAGAAACATCACTTGTTCGAATAGAAAAGTGTTTGTTGGGAAAAGAAAAGGGTTACATATAATCTAGAGGCCTAAACCTTTTGATTAATGTAAAATTCCTTATCGGGATTTACCTACATGAGAAAATGGTTGAATAATCAATATATTCTTTTAGGTTGAGAAAATTAAAGAATAAACTATCCATTAAGGTTGAGAAACAAATGTGCAAACACTAGAATTTAACTACTCTTTCAATTGAAGTTATTGATTAGAACTCAAAAGTGATTTACAACCCAAAATGTTTAAGCATCTTGGTAACCATAACTCGAGTTTGTTTAATATCATTGAGTTACTACTTGCAGAAAGAATTATTAGTTGGAACAACTCTGTTACAATTATTTAGAATACTCCTTATAAATCAATACCCCTTTTACTCAGGAACCTTTGATCAACTGTCTAATAACAATCACAATACTTAGTGAACACAGTATTCCTTGTGGGATTCGACACCCAACCTAGTTGAGTTCTATATTTGACAACGACCACTTACTTTCTTGTAAGAGAAGTGTAATTATGCGTATCATTAGTGAGCCCTTGGTTCTATACAAGATTACACACATCAATTAGCCTTCCCAATACTCGGCATAATCTACTTCTAGTTACTTATTAGAGTTAACAAGGGTAACACCTCTTATCTAGTGATTAATGACAAATAATGTATAACAATTTACCAAGGAAGACATCATGTACCAAGTAAACAAATGGGTTTATCCACACGTGGCATACCCTCACATACATCCACGTATTCATATATACTCACCATATATAACATCATCATAACATCATTACCTCTTCCAAACTTCCCTGAGCATTATCATAAAATCATTATATCCTTTGGATTCACCGGGCATCACTATAACATCATTATATCCTCCGAATACACCAGGCATTATCATAAAATCATTATATCCTTTGGATTCACCGGGCATTATAATAACATCATTATATCCTCCGGATTCACCTAGCATTGTCATAATATCATTATATCCTACAGATTCATCGGGCATTACATAACATCATTAAATCCTCTAGATTCATCGGGCATTATCATAACATCATAATATCCTCCGATTTCATTGGGCATTATCATAACATTAACACATCCTCCAAGTCAACATTATACACATACATATGTATTTAAATCAATAAACATATGCAGCCCATAATGATAGAGTATAAGTAATGTAAGGTAACACATACCATCATACTTTCCTATTAATCATCAATACATAATATAAGTAAATGCATGAGCATGAGTATCTAAATGATATACGAAATCACCAGTTTTCGACAGTTAACATATTTATTAGAAAGTTGATCATAAGTGAAGTGCATATTGTCTAGATGCCTCTTTTACTCCCACTTTTCACAATACTAACCCCAAAGGAAAATCCTTCACATAAACATTAGTTTAATCATTAGGCTTGGGTCATAGAAAGAGTGGTAACATAATTAGAGGTTCACTTGGTGAACTCATCAGTAATCTAAGGATAGCATAACCATAGGTTCAATTTATGAGGCTTTCCAAGGCTATCCATATCATGACAACAAGATACTCAATCAAGTACTCATATTATCCAACCATCGACCACATGCATGACCGACCACTGGGTTTAACCACTATATCCTCAATAACGTAACTTAGACATTCATCAAGTGTCTAGGTCACTAAGAAATTACATAGTTCAAACTTAAGGTGGATCAAGTCCTACTCATAAATCCCAATAATGCTAAAGTTCACTTTTACAAGACTAACATCTACCCGAAATTAGGCTAGGTTATATAAATATCACCAAAAGGGCTTATCAATCCTTATTAGGCCTACAAGGGAAATTCTTCTTCAAATATCCTTTCTAAATTACCCCAAACACTAAGGCCAATTTATAATTGGTCATATCTAGGTCAATGTAGTCTTAAGGTTAGTCAACAACATCATTCTGCTCAACTAGAGGAACTAAAGTATTCTTATACTATTTATAAGACTACAAATTGAACTATCCAATTTTGTAGGCTATAGTCAAGCATCACATTTTACAAGTTTAATAGCCTATGAGGATCAAATAATCCCAAGTATCATCATTCACCCATTTATCATCTGAGATCCCACCTATTCTCACAAGATATCATAATTATACTATAATTAAGTTCAATATAACTACAAGTAAGCCTAACCAACCTTAAGTCCAAATTGCTCATGAACCAACGTGCTTTTCCTTTCTATTTCTTGAAGCTTCTTCCATGAGCCAAGATATCACAATACAATCTAAGAATTAATAAAAGAATGACAATACCCATTATAGCACCATTGTGTCATAGGTCCAAAATGACACCAAACCCCAACTAGGTCCCACCTTTGAAAGATTAGTTTACGTGACCAACCCATTGCTAATCTATCATTAGGGAGCTATAACACTCAAACTATTTGTTTAAATCAATCACAATTGTGGCTACAATTGAGCCTCAACCCAATTTGGGTTTTGGGTCTATAAATCAAGAAAATAATACCAAACTAGAAGGAATCTTAATTTAGATTTGTAGCAAAAATGGATTACAAAAGTTATTCATGCTCCTAATCAACCCAAAAGACTCACTTTGAAGATTTTTCACTCTAATAATGTCTTTGAGCTTAAGAGGGAGGCATAAATAGACAAAATTTTAGGCACGACAACCTTTAAATAGGCTTTGCCTAGGACTTGGGTAGCACTGTTGCAGATCTCACTTGGCCACGATCACAGCATTATGTTCGCACCTCTCCCTCTACGGTTATGGTATCTTCCTCTAAGTTAGGCTATAGCTGAAGCTTAGAACTTTGTTTTGGGCTTCAGAAAATACCTCGAGATGCATCCAGAGTTGATTTCAAGCAAATAAGATATGTAACCACATAGATTTTGACATTTTGGAAGCAGCAAAGTCAAATTTTGCATTTAAGGTTGTTTTACTTAAGTTTTCACTCGGTGGTCAATTAGAGCCAACAAAGACTTCAAATTGGGAAAGTGATTCTAAGAACCAAACAAACCTCCAGGTAACAGAACTATTGGTTCCAGCAAGTTAGTAATGACTTGGGCAGCTATGGAGAAGCTCTATCAGTAAAAATAAGCAAGAACATGAACAATGACTTGAATGGTCATTACAGATATTATCCAAATTTTTTGTTTATAAGTTAGTTGACTCGATAATCTATTTGTACTGCTTAATCTACGATAGGCTTGGTATTGGAAAAGATTATAGGGGTCATCCCCAAGGTGGGTGTGGTGGCCAAGTTGTAGGAAATGATGGAAACCAAGCCGACTGAGGTAGAGGATAAATTGATAGAAATGTTACTCAAGGTTGTAGAGGTGGCAGTCAGGGTGAGGATAGAGCCTAAATTATATTGTTCCAACTTGTCCTAAAGTGCAAGGTTCTAATGTTGTAATCAGAGGTGCTATTCTTGTCTGTGATCATATGCCTTTATATTGTTTGATACCCAGTCAATTTTCTCCTATGTGAGTTTGAAGTTTTCTTTGGGTTATGATTTGGACTATGAATTTCTTAATAATTTATATATGTATCCATATTAATTGGGGTGCATGTTTGTGTTGATCATATCTATAAAGCTTGTCCTTTGATGTTATGGGCTACAAAACCTTAGACTAATTAGTCGTTCTAGATATGGAGGATTTTCTATTATATTGTGGATGAGTTGGTCGTCTTCTTATCGTGCCATTCCTTATGGTTAAGCTAAAATCATCATTGTAGAAATGCCTGAGATGGACATGTTAGAGTGGGCGGGTACTTTTAAGCCCACTCCTTTGAGAATAGTGTCAAGTCTTTGTGGCCAGAAACTAGAGAAAAGGAGGAGTACGGTATTTTTAGCCCATTATTAGGAATATAAATCTATAGTCCCATCTATAGATTCAGTTCTAGATGTTTTTGAATTCTTAAAGGTTTTTCCTGCCAACCTTCTAAGTATGCCTCCAGACAAAGAGGATGATTTTTGTAGAGAATTAGAGCTTGAAACTAGAACAATCTCTATCTCTTCCTATCATATAGAACCAGTAGATTTGAGAGAGTTAAAATCCCAATTGAAGGAATTATTAGAAAGAGATTTTATTTGTCCAAGTATTTCTCTTTGGGGTGAACCAGTATTGTTTGTGAAAAAAAATGGTAGCATGAGATGTACATTGAGTAACACTAGTTGAAGAAGGTAACCATTGACAACTAACATCCCTTGCCCTAGGTAAATATCACTTTTGATCATTACCACAAAAAATTGATATACTCCCAAATTGACTTGAGGTCAGGTTATTATTAGCTAAAGATTAGGGAAAAGGACATCCCAAAGAATGCCTCCAAACTCGTTATGGGTTGTAACGACCTCAGACTACCACTAAATGTACCCTCAAAGCTAACCCATGGTATCTGCTTAGTATTTTATTAAATATACTCAATCAAGTGTGGAACCGTTAAGAATATGAATTTAGTTGGATAAGATAATTCCAACATATCAACATGAACTCTAGATTATCTAAAATATATGGAAATCTAAAAACAAGTACTAGGTCTTGACAAGGATCTAAATATACTAAAGAGTCACTAAGACAGGCCCCAACTGACCTAAAATCCATGAAGTCTGAAATAACATAAGGTAAATTATTAAAATAAAACATAATCCTGGTCCTTATAATATGAGGAATTACCAACTGATGGAAGGTACGAAGTGGTGGTCTCCGCTAATCGCGATGTTGAGTGTCACGACTTAGTTTATGTGTCATGATGGCACCGACTAAATCCTGCCAGTAGGTAAGGCAAACCGTAGACCAAAGCTATTTACAATGGGTTAACATGGTGGAAATTGCCTGAAAAAAAGGCGAAATAGACAATACAATTCATCAATAAACAAAGCAATAGAATAGTCTAAAAGGTTGCCATAAAATAGAAAACCATCACACGACTTAGTAGAGTCAGAACAACAGCTACTATAATGCACCATAAGTTTTAGAATAATCAAAACAATCTATCTCAAAAGAAAACACTAGACCTAGATAAATAGAAGTAAATGGGACAACTTCGACTCCAAGAGCTCACCCTATCTACAAAATCCACTACAGTGGAATCCTCAAATCAACAATGGCAAATAGTATTCGGATCTGTACCATAAAGATATAGAAGTGTAGTATGAGTATCAAAACCACGGGTACTCAGTAGGAATCATCGGACGACTGAGCTAAATCATAATATAGATACGATAAGAAGCAAGATACATAACTAAGTTAAGAAAAGGGCAAACCTGGAAGTATCTCCAACATCATTGTACAAAATTAAATAGATATACTAGAACAATAACATAATTAATATGTGATTATAACGACAAGATTTGCCCCCCGTAACCCAATTAATATGGAAAAGTAAATAACCCAATACGGGCCCCCATAAGCATGGTGGGTACAATCAAGGATAATATAATCAAACAATCATGACTTACCAACCTCCATGCTATCATTGAGAAACGATCCAGATCATGCCACTCTAAGAACAACTCCTCCTTACTGAACTAGAACCGATGTTTATATCCTCAATATCATAACCAATAGCCAGACTCAAACTGGTATATATATCTATAAATATAATATATGTATATCATCAACATTATAGCGATCGGTTTTTAGCGTAATTAGCAATAACTCCCAATATCAAATCATCATGACTATCACGTCTCTAGTTTCATCAAATCACTTATATAACCAATATCATAATCAATTGTTGGACTCAGATCAGTACAAATATCATTAATATCAACATCAATATATGGACATGAATTAGTACAGATGTATGCCATTAATATGATAATCAATAGCCGGACCTAAATCGGTACATATATCATCAATATCATAATCAATACCCAAACTCAAACTAGTATACATATCTACATAAATATATCTATCTATCTATATATATATATATATATATATATTCAATGTCATAGCTATAGGGTTTTACCATAATTATCCCCAACTCCAAATAGCAAATCATCATGACTATCACGTCTTTTGTCTCATCAAGTCTAATAATAAGCATTTCAAATTTACAATTTGAGCATATAAAGGCCTACAAAAACCAGTTCAAGTCTTTTCCTAATGCAGGTCGAAAGGGTCCCACTTTTAATCCCTGAAATCCATTATAAGACAACTCAACCCTGGACTAGACTAAGGTATCTAAATCTCCCATTAGATGTTAAGCATGTCTTAATCAGGCATTAGATCGAAATTATAATACAGGCCTAAGTAACTAAGCTAAATACTCCTAAACTATGATTTCCAGATAGACTAAAAAGGTCCAACTAATCCAAGTATTACGAATTCCATCACTAACACCTGAACTCATCCTAAATTCTTACATTATATCATAAACATACTATGAAATAGCTCAATATATGAAAAGGGAAAACCTAGCCTACCTGGATGCCAAAGAAAGCTTAAAGAAACCTCTAAATCAGTGACTTTTCCTTTCGAGATGCTCCCGCAAGGTGCCATGCTATCAAAATCACAATCTACTAATGAAAACTAAAACACTGATAACCAAATTTCACCATTGTGCTTTGGGTGAAAAATAACTCAAAAATCCTATGTGGTGCCTATTTGCAATAATTATGTTTTGGAAACCAACTCAACTTCCCTATATGCTCAAGGACTAATTACCCTAAAAAGGGTGAATTTTGAGCTATATTAGTGCTAAAATTAAGTCACCAAGTTTAGGGATTTTTAGAGAAGAAGAGGGAAATCATCCTTGAAAATAAAAGAATCTTACTACAAATCGAAGGAGAATCACATAATCAATCCTTACCTAATCTCACAAATCACCAACAATTGTTATTCCCAAGCTATTCCACTCCATAGGGTTTAGGTATCTTGAGAATGGATGAGAAATGAGAAAATGGTCTTAATGGTGTATTTATACCCATACCAGGTACATGAGTATAACATTCATGATCTGTTAATCACAAACGTGATACCTGACCAAATAGGGAAGAAGTCGTATTTGCAATATTATTACCACGATTACGGTATTTAACTTTTTGCTAGGGTTATCACTTCCATGAATAAGAATGTCGCTCACATGAGACCACTTGGTATCTACTAGATCACTATCGTGATCACTAGCCTATGATCATCGGTGCACCAGCATTAGCTGAGACTTAGAAATTCAAACGTCTTTGCCATCCCCTCAGGATTCATTTAAAATCATATACACACAAACAGACTATGCTACCCTCTAAAATTCAACATTTAGACTCAATGACAGAGTCAAAATTTCCATCCAAGGTTGTTTCGATGAAAAGTAGGTCCTACACCCAACTTGCCATTTTCTTAAGTTTTGACCAATAACTCAAAATGAGCCTGGGTGCGTCAGGACCTAAATCAAAGGTTCACCTAGCCTAAAATCAATATTCTAGAGTTATTGGAGCATTCAGAATTGGAATACAAGGTTGTTTGACTGAATTTTTCACCTGGTTGCCAATTTGAACTAGACAAGACTTCAAAACAAGAAATTGACTCTAAAATAATGAAATGCCTGGAAACCAAACTATCAGTCCGAGTAAGTCATAAATGACATAGGGAAGCTCTAGAAAATCTCTAACGACAAAGATAAGCATAAATATACAAAATGACTTGAAGGGTCATTACAATATCCACTACTAAAAGGACTTTCGTCTTCAAAAGTAAGGGATTAGGATGTACCAGAAGTATCAAATAGGTAAGGATACTGGGTTCGCATCTTGCTCTCTAATTCCTAAGTAGCCTTCACCACCGAGCAATTCCATTGAAACTTAACCTCAGGAATCTCCCAAGTGCACAACCGCCTGACATCACTAGCCAAAATGAGCCAGACTTCTCCACGAAGGTCAACCACTCATCCAACTTGACTGAATCCTATCTAAGCACATAAGGTGGATCAAAAATCTATCGCCATAATATGGAAACATAGAAAACTAATGGATAATAGGAAAATCTTGAGGTAAGGCTAACTATAAGTCACTTCACCCACTGTGCGAAGAATCTCAAAGGGTCCAATATATCTGGCACTCAGGTTTCCATTCCTGTCGAACTTTATCACAACCTGCATGGATGATACATAGAGGAATACTCAATCACCAACTCCAAATCTAAAGGCACGAAGCCTATAGTCTGCATAAGCCTTATGCCTACTATGTGCCATTTTCAACTTGTACTGAATCACCCTGACTTTATATAATGACTCCCGGAGTAAATTAGTACAATGGGGTCTAACCTCTAAAGTCTTAAACCATATAATCAGGAAGCGACATTGCCTACCATACGAAGCCTCAAAAGACACCATCTCAATACTCAAATGATAACTGTTATTATATGCAAACTCTGCTAAGGCTAAGTGTTACTCCCACTAGCCTCCAAAATCAATAACACAGGCTCGGTGTATATCCATGAGAACCTAAATAGTCCGCTCTAATTTGACATCAATATATGGATGCAAAGTTATACTACGGTCCACCTACGTACCTAACTCCTCCCGAAAAGCTCTGTAAAAGCTAGAAGTCAACACGAAATCTCAATCCAAAATGATAGATACAGGGACACTATGCAAATAGATTATCTTACACACATAGATAAAGGCTCACCTCTCGACACTGAAGGACATCTGGATAGAAATGAAATTTGCCGACTTGATCAACTGATCCACAATGACCCAAATACTATCAGAACTATGGGAGGTGCAAGGCAAACCACTAATGAAGTCCATGGTAATTTTCTTCCATTTTACTCGGGAATGGGTAACCTCTGAATCAAACCAGCATATTACATATGCTAAGTCTTCACCTACTGATAACATAGGTAATAAGAAACAAAGTCCACCATATATCTCTTCATGCCACTCCACCAATAATGAAATCTCAAATCCCTTTACATCTTAGTTGTACTCGGATGAATAAAATACCTAAAGATGTGAGCCTCATGCAAAATCAACAAAATTAAGTCATTAACCCTCAAAACAAAAATGCAGCTATTAAATCTCAAGAGACCCTCAAAATCTATGGTATCCCTCTTGGACTCACCACTCAACACCTAATCACGGAGGATGCAAAGAATTTTATCCTCAAATTGGCGATCCTAAATCTAGTCAAATAGTGTTGACCTAGTCTTAACACTATTAAGAATTCTCCTAGGGTCTAAAATATAATGTCGCACTATCAAGTTGGATAAAGACTATATGTCCCGTATCAAAAACCTCTAAGAAACTAAAATACAAGTCAAGCTAGCCATACTCACCAACTTTTGGCTTAAGGCATCCGTTACCACACTCTTCTTGCCCGAATGATACAAGATAGAGATATCATAATCCTTAAGAAACTCCATCCATCTATGCAGCCTAATATTAAGCTCTCTTCAGGGTATAAGATGCTAAAGACTACGATGATCTGTGAAAATCTCACAATGCACACATAAAGATAATGCCTCAAAATCTTAAGCTTAGAAACTACTGCTACCAACTCTAAATTATAAGTGCGGTAGTTTCGCTTGTGCACCTTAAGATTTTTCAAAGAATAAGCAATAACACAATACTTCTTCATCATACACAATCCAAACAAACACCAAAAGCATCACAATAAATGGTGAACCATTTACCCTCAACAAGAAGAGCCAAACTAGGAGCCGAAGTAAGAAACTTCTTGTGCTTCCCAAAGCTTGACTCAAACTACTCGAACCATTGAAAAGATACCCCCTTTCGAGTCAGTCTAGTTATAGTTGTTGAAATAGTAGCAATACCCTCATCAAATTATCTATAATAACTGGATAAGCCAAAAAAGATGTGAACCTTAGTCGTAGATGTGGCCCTAGCCCAATCATGAATTTACTCAATCTTTGTTGGGTCCACCATAATCCCATTCATATATACCACAGGCTCAATAAATGTCATAGACTCAAGACAAAATTCATACTTAGAGAACCTGGAAAAAAGCAAATGGTCTCTCAAAGTCTAGAGCACTACCCTTAGATGTTGCATGTGCTTCTTCTTACTCCTCGAATACACAAAGATGTCGTCAATAAATACAATAACAAAGAAACCCAAATAGGGTCTAAAGACTCGGTTCATCAAATCCATGAACATGGTTGGGCCATTAGAAAACCAAATAGACATCTCAAAGAACTCTTAATGACCATTATGGGTTGTAAAAGTTGTCTTTGGGATATCCTTGACCTGAATCCCAAACTGATGAAAAGCTGACCTCAAATAAATCTTATAAAACACTTTGTGCCCTAAAGCTGGTCAAACAAATCATCATTGCAAAGAGTAGGATAACAGTTCTTCACTATTACCTTATTAAGCTGCCTATAATCAATACACATAAGTATGGTGAATCCTTCTTCTTCACAAAAAACACAAGAGCACCCTAAGGGGACATACTCAATCTAATAAAACCCTTCCCAAGAAGATCTTCAAGTAGAGAAATTATCTCCTTAAGCTCGATATGAGCCATATGATAAGGTGACAAATAAATAGGTTGGATGCCAAGATCAAGATCAATAACAAACTCAATCTCATTACAATAAGGTATGCCTTGCAGATCGGTACATAAAATATCAGGAAACTTAGGGACTATAGGAATAGAGTCAAGGGACTGACTCTCTATTCTAACATCATGAATATAAGTGAGATAAGACTCATAACCCTCGAGATAAGTCTCCTAGCATGAACATAAGAAATAATCCCTGTCGGTTCACGACTAATAGATCCTTGCCATATGATTAGCGGTATGCCGAGCATCACTAAGGTAGTGGTCTTGGTAAAATAATTCATGACTACATGATAGTGGGATAACCAGTCCATGCCAAGAATCACATCAAAATCCACCTTGTCCAATAAAATGAGATCAACATGAGTATCAATATCTCTAAAAGTTACAACACATGATCTGAAAATCTAATCCACTACTAAAAAATTATCTATAGGAGTAAAGACACAGATAACAAATCCCAAGATAACTCTAACCGCAGGAAATAATAAGAAAACAGATAAGAGTAAGTGGATCCCAGATCAAATAAAGCTAAGGCCGATGGATGGCACACCAAAATCATACCTATGATATTTGTATTTGAAGACTCAGCCTTGATCCTACCACGTACTACAAATAATTGACCTCTCTTACCCCCTAGATGGGCTCCTAATAGATTACCCGCCCTACCTACCTGAGAACCTACATGAGCATCCTAGGAACCACCCCTATGTCTATGCATACCATCTCTAGTTTAGGGATGAACTGCCCTAATAAGGGGAACACTTTGAGCTGAAGTAACAGTCGCCCCACGACTAGGGCATTCTTGAGAGTAATGAAAAAAAGCTTCATAACCATAGCATGTCACATGAGCTGAACAAGAACTAAAATATTTGGGTAACCCAAAATAACCACCACGGCTTGAATAAATAGAAAATGAGCCCCTCAAAGAATGACCACTACCCTAACCAGTGTTATCTCTAATACAAGACTATTCTCCGTCAGTAATTTAGAGCGTTACCTGAATGGGTCTACTAGGCTGACTCTGAGGCTGATAAAGCGGCCAGAAAGGCTATCTATCTTATGAACTACTTTAGAAACCAACTCATACACTTAGCATGAAATGAGTGTAAGAAGGAAAACTCTTAAGAATGTCCCATAGCCCCCTGAAGATAAGAAACTAACATTATCATTTTTATTTCCAAGACTCTAGTAGGCGCTTGCTTTTGTACCAATAATACCGGTGAAACCTATTTCTGATACCAATTTGTCATGACTCAATTTGAGTCATGATGGCACATACTAAATTCTGCTAGTAGGTAAGCCAAACTGTAGTCCAAAGCTGTTTGTAATGGGCTAACTTTGTGAAAAATACCCCAAAAAGGCCAAAATATAAAATATAGTTCATAAATAAGCAAGGCAATAGAATAGTCTGAAATGTAGCCATAACATAAAAATTCATCCCACGACCTGGTAAAGTCACTACAAAAGCAACTACAATACACCATATGTTCTAGAATAGTAGTTATTTATCTCGAATCAATACACTAGTCCTAGACAAATGTAAGGAAATAAGGCAACTCCAACTCCAAGATCTTACCCCATCTCAAAAATCTACCACAATATATTTCTCAAATCAACATTAACAACTAGTACTCAGATCTAGACCAAAAAGTTAGAGAAGTGTAATATAAGTACCAAAACTATGAGTACTCAGTAGGCATCATTGACAGACTGAGATAAATCATGATATAGATATGATAAGATGCAAGATAACATAAATAAGTCTAGAAAAAGGCAAACCTAAAAGTATCTCTAACATCGCTATACACAATTAAATAGATAAACCAGAACAATAACATAATGAACCTGCAATTATAACTACAAGATCGGTCCTCATAATCTAACATGTGCGAAAAAATACATAAACCAATGCAAGATCCCATAAGCCTAGAGGGTATATCAAGGATAATATAATCAAACAAACATGATTTACCAACCTTCATGATATCATTGAGAACCCATACAAATCATGCCTTACTAAGAACCACTCCCATTTATCAGAGTCAAACTGATATTTATATCCTTAATATCATAACCAATATTCGAACTCAACCGATATACATATCTGTACATATATGTATATCATCAACATTATAGCTAGCGGGTTTTATCATAATTAGTGTCAACTCCTAAAATCAATTCATCATGACTATCACGTCTGTAGTCTCATCAAGTCTCTTATATCAGAATATCATAAACAATTATCAAACTTAAATTGGTACATATATGATGTTGGTCGTATTTATACGTCTATGTACCATAACTTACCTATGTTTAAGCTAGGTTTTTAGGATAAAATACATAATTCTTACACTTTGTCTATTTTTAGTTAAGGGAGTTGACCTATGTGATTAGCATGCTATTCAGGTACTAATGAGAAATATTACGGCACTTTGGGGACCCATGGATAACAGAGGAAACTTCACATAAAAGGAAAGCAGCTTTTGGACTAAATGTGATATATGAGAACTTTCTCTCAGGCCAATTTGCCATTTATAATAAGTTGAGGACTTAGAAGGAAATTATAAGAGAGAAGGCTATTAAAAGACTTGTTGCTGAATTTTTATTCATTATGCTATTTTTGGGTTTTTGAATGCAAGAAAGAGTGGCTTAGTGTAAAGAGAGAGAGAAATGTTTCTACTAGATTTCACTATTTTTCGGATACCAAAATCGACTTTTAGTTTTTGGTATGATGAATATTCTTATGGTGATTTTTGTTTTATTCATGAGTAGCTAAGTTTAATTGTTAGGATTATGAAAACCTTATAGTATACTATTTATCTCTGTGGGTTTTGAATTCATTATGTGTAGATGCACTTATATTATACTCTCTTCATTATGATTGAATTCTCATGGTTGCAAACATAGAGAATGTGCCATTAAAACATAACTTGTTTGATAGAAAATTTTATGTTGGGAAAAGAGAGTAGTGACAAGAGAATAGGGTTTCTAACCTTTATTTTATCCATTAATGCCTTAATAGGATTAACAACTTGGAGATTTCACATAAGTATAAACAACACTTTTGATTTGAGAGAAAGAGAGTAGATTAATCCATGTTGTTTGAGAAACACTTGGAGTATAAATTTAAATGTGTTTCTCTGTAATTGCATGCATGTATGAGTTCTAAATACTCATAGTTAGAAAATATTGAAAACTACAAGGTGGAAATAACTCTAACTTGTCTTTCTCTGTAATCAAATACTATTACACATATCATCTTATTATTACACTGATAGTATTACTAAGTACTTAAATCAAAACCCCCCTTTACTTTGGAACCTTCGATCAACAGTCTAATAATAATTGCAACACTTAGTGATCATAGTATTCCCTGTGGGATTCGACACCTAACCCAATTGGGTTCTATATTTGACAACGACCGCTTGCACTTTCTAACGAGAGTTGTAATTTGGGTGTATCAAATTTTGGGGCCGTTGCCGGGAAATACGGTTGTCAACTAAAGTTGTGTTTGATAATCGACCTTTTTGTCAAAGATTCCCAAAATTTTACTTTTGGTTTGTTGTTTTTGTTTTGTTTAGGTTGAGTGGATTACATGCCAAAGATGCGGAGATCGGGTCAACCATTATTACCAATAAATCCTAAACCACATCTCATTTACAGAATGGATGAGCAACCAGACCTGAAAAGGATAGCTGCTCAATAGGAGCAGGCTAGATTAGCTTCTTTGGCAGCTGCGCAAGTAAATTAGTAGAACGCTGATAACCTAGGTCAGGTACCCAATCAAGCTGATGAAGACCTGGGTGATGATGAGCTATTAAATCCAAGGTGTGCAGAGGATTTGGCTGCACCTGTGAACAAAAATGTCAACAGAGATTGCCATGCTAGAATAAAACCCGAACGCAGAGTTGTGTAGTTTGCTTTTGATGATGATGATGATGAATTGGAATGGGATGGTGCCACAGGGTCTATTATTCCTCCACCTTTAACACCCGAAGCCAAGCTCAATATCACTAGCACTAAAATCCAGCTATTGCAACTCAAAGGTCTATTTGGTGGACTTACAAGCGATGATCCGAATATATATCTGATTAATTTTATCTTAACATGCAAATAGTTTGACAATCTAGGGGTTCGACAAAATGTGATCCGACTGTGCTTATTTCCATTGTCTCTATCTAGAGAGGCAACTCTATGGTTAAACAGGCTAACTCCTAACTCTATTACAAATTAGAGGCAACCGAAAGACGCTTTCCTAGAAGGATTCTTTCTGTCATCTAAGAGGGTACAATTGAGAGATGAGATAAGGAATTTCAGATAGCTTCCAACTAAAGCTCTCCACAAGACTTGGGAGAGGTTCAATAAGAGGCTTATGCGGTGTCCAAATCATCAGATGACTAATGTCCACTTGATGGAGATATTATATAGGGCTTTAAACTCGGTGACTAAGCCAGTGGTAGATAATGTTGCGGGTGGGTCATTCATGGATCTTATGTTTCTTGAGGCATCTGATATGTTGGATCATATGACAAAGCAGAATAGAGCTTGGCATACTGGGGACTCTGAGGTAGCAAGCTCTACTGTATCTATTGGTATGACGGTAGAATAGAGGTGAAGGGAAGAGAAATATGACTAGGATATGGCTCACATGAAAATGCAGATGGACCTTCTTACTAAGCATTTATTATTAGGGAAGACAGAAAAGGTCAAAGTTGTTGTATCACAGGGAAGAGCTAACATCGATTCTGAGGAGGAAGCAAATTACTTGAATAATCAAGGGGGTTTTGAGGCAATGGCCAAGGAAACCAAGGTCGGAACTATTATAAAAAATCCGGATACAAGGACCGAGACCAAGGGAATTGGAAGAATAAAAATGATAGGAGCGGTTTGTATGTCCCTCTAGGAAATTGTAAAGCTACTGCATCTAGCTCTTGGAAGATGTCCATAGAGGACATGATGGCTAAGCTATTGAAAGGAGTAGAGGCAACCAACACGGGAGTAGCTGAGGTAAAAAATAATTTGTCCTCAATGAATCAATTGGTTGACTCACATTCCACTTTAATAAAATAGTTAGAACAGCAAATGAGTCAACTATCGGCGGCATTCAATCAAAGAAAAGCTGGCACTTTACCAAGTAACACTATGCAAAATCCAAGGAAAAATGGATCATGTTTGGCCATTACGACCAGGAGTGGTAAGGTGTTGGAAAATCCATCCAAGGGTAAGTCTATGGTTGATAGTATGGAGGAGAATGTTGTTGAAGCGGATTGTGATAATTCTGTAAAAAGTTAAAATCAGGATGAGGTCATTCATAATACTACACCTAGCCGTCAGCAGTCTAAAAAGATTGGTAATGGGAAGCACAATAAAAAGGAAGTGGTGGAGAAAACTCTTCCAAAAACCACCACCCTCTTTTCCTCAGACACTGAAGAAAAAGGCCGATGATACTAAGTTCAGTAAATTCATGACCATGCGGAAGCAACTGACTATAAATGTGTCTTTGGTGGAGGCACTGGAGTAGATGCCAAGGTATGCCCAATTCATGAAGGACCTTTTGACAAACAAAAGGGCAGCAAGCTATGAACCGGCAAATAATTTCCTTCATTTCAGTGCGATTTCCACATGCTCCTTAGTGCAGAAGAAGGCAGATCTGGGTGCTTTCACTATTTCTTGCACGGTTGGATCTTTATATTTTGCTAAGGCTTTGTGTGATTTAGGGTCTAGAATTGATTTGATGTTGCTAGCCATTTATAAACAGTTGGGGTTGGGAGATCCTACACCAACCAACATGCGGCTTGTAATGGCATGGGATTCTGTATAATGTATTAGTGAAGGTGGCTACCTTTATTTTTCATGCAGATTTTATTATTTTGGATTGCACGGTGGATTTTGAGGTGCCCATAATCTTGGGTCGACCTTTCCTCGCAATCGGAAGTGTGCTTATTGATTTGCGAGCAAATGAGCTTTTATTTTGGATGAATGATGAAGTGGTACATTTTGATGTATGCAAATCAATGAAGCAGCCCAAGGATATGAATGTGCTCAATATAGTTGATGTTTATTATAAGGATGAGCAGGAATTATCTTTGGAGGAGTAGCTTACTGTTGAGCCATTGGCTACTGTGCTTATGAACTTTGATCGTCAGGATATTGATGAGTACGAAAAAATTGTTTGTGCTTTGACAGGAATGGGGCCGTATTCTTATGCCCCCAAGAAGTTAGATCTTGACCATAAGAATCGACCTTCACCACTGGTGAAGCCATCTATTAAAGAGCCACCAGTGTTAGACTTGAAAGAGATACCCAGTCATTTGTGGTATATGTTCTTGGGTAGTGGAAATAAATTGCCGATTATTATTGCTGCTGATTTAGGTGAACAACAGGTAGAGGCTCTCATCTCTGTTCTTAAGAGATACAAGAGAGCTATTGGTTGGACTATTGTAGATATCATTGGTATCCCTCCTGGCATATGTATGCATAAGATTCATCTAGAGAAAGATTGTGTACCTACTATTGAGCATCAGTGTCATCTGAATCCACCTATGTAAGACGTGGTGAAGAAAGAAATCATCAAGTGGCTAGATGCAGAGGTGGTGTACCCAATCTCAGACAGTAAATGGGTGAGTTATGAACAATGTGTGCCCAAGAAAGGGGGCATGACAGTCATGGCGAACAAGAAGAATGAGCTAATTCCACTTAGGCGTATCACAGGGTGGAGGGTGTGTATGGATTACTAGAAGCTAAACTTGTGGACGCTAAAGAACTATTTCCCAATTCCATTCATGGATCAAATGCTTGATCGATTGGCAGGAAAGAGATGGTACAATTTCTTGGATGGTTATTTCGAATATAACCAGACTTGCATTGCTCCTGAAGATCAGGAGAAGACCACTTTTACATGCCCATATGGTACTTTTGCATTCAAACGGATGCTATTTGGGCTATGTAATGCACCTGCTACTTTTCAATGGTGCATGATGTCCATTTTCTCAGATATGGTTGAAGACACCTTGGAGGTATTTATGGATGACTTTTCGATTATAGGTGAGTAATTTGAGTCATGCTTGGCAAATCTGAGTATGGCTTTACAGTGATGTGTGGAATTCAATCTTGTGCTAAATTGGGAGAAGTGTCATTTTATGGTTAAGGAAGGCATCTTTCTCAAGCATAAAATTTCCAAAAAAGGAATTGAAGTTGATCGAGCCAAGATTGAAATTATCGAGAGACTACCACCTGTAATTTCTATAAAGGGGATTCGTAGTTTTCTCGGTCATGTTGGTTTTTATCGGAGGTTTATTAAAGACTTCTCCAAGATTGCAAACCCATTATGCAAACTTTTAGAGAAGGAGGCAAAGTTTTACTTTGGTGAAGATTGCTTGAAGGCATTTGAATGGCTCAAAGAGAAGCTAGTTGAAGCCGCTATTATTGTAGCACCCGATTGGTCTCTACCATCTGAAATTATTTATGATGTAAGTGGTGTAGCCTTGGGTTCTGTACTTGGTAAGAAAAGATAAAATCTCTTTCATCCAATCTACTACGTGAGCAAGACCTTGAATAGAGCACAGAAGAACTATACCGTCACTGAACAGGAGCTTCTCACGGTTGTTTATGCTTTTAAAAAGTTCCATGCTTACTTGTTGGGAACCAAGGTAGTGGTTCATACAGATCATGCAGCTCTGAGATATCTAATGGCAAAGAAGGATGCCAAGCCAAGGCTAATCAGGTGGGTGCTACTGCTTTAAGAATTCAATTTTGAGGTAAAGGATAGAAAAGGTTGTGAAAACCAAGTGGCTGATCATCTATCTAGACATGAGAGTGAGCACACAGTGCAGAACGACCAGGAGATTGATGATGCATTACCCAACGAAGAGATTCTAGCAACTATGGTGGAAAACTTACCGTGGTATGCAGATTTCACTAACTACTTGGTAAGCAAAGTGATTCCTGAGAATCTCTCCTTTCATCAAAGGAAAAAGTTCATGCATAATGTGAAGCATTACTTCTGGGATGAGTCGTATCTTTTCTGATGATGTGCTGACGGTATTATTAGGCAGTGCATCCCAGAAGTAGAGGTGTCTAGCATACTGGAAGCAATCCATGCTTCCCAAGTCGGAGGTCACCATGCAGGTGATCGGACGGCCAAGAAAGTACTACAAAGTGGCTACTATTGGCCTTCATTGTTCAAGGATGCCTACAATTTTGTAAGAAGATGTGATCAGTACCAGTGGCAAGGTTCTATCTCAAGGCACCATGAGATGCCCATGTCCAAAATACTTGAAGTAGATTTATTCGATGCCTGGGGTGTTGACTTCATGGGCTCTTTTGTGAGCTAATTTGGTATGAAATATATCTTAGTTGTTGTGGATTATGTATCCAAATGGGTTGAAGCAGTCGCTCTAGTTGATAATGAAGGTAAGAGTGTTATGGCATTCTTAAAGAAAAATATCTTCTCTCGTTTTGGGGTACCCCATACCATTATAAGCGATGGAGGGTCACATTTCTACAACAAGCTATTCAGAGCCGTATTGGCAAATTATGGGATTAAGAAACATAAGGTAGCTACACCATACCACCCACAAACTAGTGGGCAGGTGGAGGTCTCAAACCGGGAAATCAAGCTAATTCTTGCTAAGACTGTGAATGCCAGCAAAAAAGATTGGTCCAGGAAGCTGGATGATGCCTTATGGGCATATAGGACCACGTTCAAGACACCAATTGGCATGTCACCATACCAACTATTTATGGAAAAGTTTTTCACTTGCCAATTGAGCTAGAACATAAAGTAATATGGCCATTGAAGCAGCTTAACCTGAACTGGAATAATACAATAAATATGAGATTGGGACAGCTGAACGAGATGGATGAATTCCGTCTCAATGCATATAAAAGAGAAGATCTTTACAAGGAAAGGATGAAAAAGTACTATGATCAGAGGATTATCCAATGGAACTTTTAAAAGGCAATTTGGTACTACTTTTCAACTCCAGACTGAAGTTGTTTCAAGGTAAGTTGAAGTCTAAATGGTCTGGTCCATTCAGAATCAGCAAAGTCAACTCATCTGGAGTATTATAGTTAGAGAATGATGATGGTAGTGTCTTTAAGGTGAATGGACAAAGAGTGAAGCTATATATCGATCCAACCAACTCAATAAAATGTATAGCCACCATATATCTCGATGAAGTCTGAGTAATCGAGATAACTATGTCGTGCCACGATAATAAATCAAGTGCTACATAGAAGCCAACCCATGGTTTTACTAGGATGTTGTTTTTGGTAAATGAAAATTCAAAAAGAAGAGTCCAGCCACGATCGAAACTAAGGCGCTTGGTGGGAGGCAACCCATCCCTCTAATCATTTTATTTGTTTGTTCTAAATAAGTGTAGGTACTGCAAGCATTAAGGAGACAATTGGTTTTAACCTTGGTGAGAAAATCAACTACATCAAAGGTGGTAAGTCTATTGATGACGTACACATTTCTGAGTGTAGCATTCGATTTCACTTAAAAATTGGGAAAGAAAGCATGTAGCAACTGGTATGGGTGCATTGCGACTTCAAGGCATCACATAACTGCATAGAGGCGCCGCCTATACCATTTCCTATGCTCACTTCCTTACTTAGGCAATAAGTTAGGCGCCGCCTATGTCAACATAGGAGATAGCTTAGGCAGCGCCTACATAAACATAGGTGATTGGTTAGGCGTCGTCTATACCATTGCCTATGCTCACTGCCTCACTTAGGCTATAAGTTAGGCGCCGCCTATGTCAACATAGGTGATAGCTTAGGCGCCGCCTATGTAAACATAGGCGATAGGTTAGGCACCGCCTATACCATTGCCTATGCTTACTGCCTCACTTAGGCAATACGTTAGGCGCGGCCTACTTATTCTTAGGCGATTTCAGTGTAAGTTTTGCCTAATAATCCATTTTTAAATGGATCAAACCGACCCATGTCTCACCTTTTAAACACATTCTATACTCTTAAATCCCACTCTATTTTTTCTTTGACCTAAGCATCGCCCAAACAACTTTTCCCTCTCCAAGCCCTTCTCTTTTATTATCTAATCTTGCAGGCTCACCTTTATGGTTCATCAAGCATTTATCATCAAGTAAGTTGTTCTTTCATGTTCCTTAGTTGTTTTATTGCTAGGCTCATAATAGTTAATTGGATTTTGAAATAGTGCTTAGTGATAAGATTATGGTTAGTTTGCTATGATTTCGGAAAATACATCTCATTGAGTAAAGGATTCTCGTGGATAATCTTGATTTCACTCCGGAATGTATTAATTGGTATTCACTGTAAAAAACAATTTATGAAGTTGAACTATTGAAGTTTAACGCATGATTGTGGGAGTTGTAAGCTTATGTATGTAAGTGACTCGTTCATCGATGTATTGAACATGGTTAACCAAAAGCATAAGATTGTGAAGTTGTTTCTATACTATGGCATGTGAGATTGCTATGTGGTAGTCTTGTTCAAAGATTATATTACTGAAATGAAAAGAAATTAGAAATGATAGTCAAGATTATAGAACCATTGTGTACTGCTTTTGTATATCAAAATGAGAAATTATTATGTAAAGTGAGGGGTTGAAAGTGTTACTGCACTAATAATGTTGTTGGCACATACCATCTAAGTGTATGTCGGTGAAGTTTGAGCACTCGACAACACTTACTTAATTAGTTTGTGCAAACGAATTAAGCGTGGGGTGGTGCCATTACTTTTTTATTCTCCGACTATAGTGAAGTTTACAAATTGAGATTAACATGACCCTATTATGATCTCAGGTAACATGGCTCCAAAAGTACGACAGGGAAAGGAGAAATCATCCACATCACAAAAAGGTCAAAAAAGGACAAGAAAGGACCACGCTGATTCCTCCTCTCTTCAAGTGCCTCGATGCAATTTTGGGATCAAATGGGTTCTAGAGAAGGAAGGGAAGGAATGGTACAGAGACAATAAAGTAAACAAATATGTACATGTGGAAGTGATGCAGAAGGAAAGTTTAGCAAAGAACTTCCATCGCATTCTAGCAAAGATTATGGCACTAAAGCTTAACTTCATCTTCCGAGACATGGGTGAGTGTAATCTTTATTTGACTCGAGAGTTTTATGCCAACTGGTCCCCAAGGACTACGGGAAATAAAGTAAAGATTCGAGGGCAGGTCTTGCAATTAAATTCTAATTTCTTTAACTCTTTCCTGGGTACTCCAAGTGTGGATCACTAACCACTCAAGGAGCTCTACATCAAACCTCCTTATAGAGCCATCACACATACGTTGTATGGATCAAGGTCCATGACCCGGTGGACTCATCATAAAGATAATGGTTGTCACAATACTTAACCATATGCTTGTTTGAACAGAGAAGCTCGCATATGGTTAAGAATAGTCAATTTCTGCTTGATTCCTGGGACATAATACAGTAAGGTCATACGTGATCAAGTCTGCTTGGTATATGCTCTAATGATGAATGTTCCCATCAACATTGGTGCAGTTATACGCGCGTTGATGAACAAAGAAAAGGTGCATAGCAAGTCCCACTTCAGTTTTGGCAACTTGTTGACTGCAATTTTAAGGAAAGAGCACATTGAGGAGGAGCCAGCAGACCATAAGTTTCCACAAAACCCAAAGAAGGTGGATCTCATGAAAATCAAAGATCCAGAAACTAGTCAAGGCATAAACCTTACCGCTGCTGAAAGACATGCTTGAGATGAGAGTTTTTTCTGCCATCTGTATGGCATAACTAGGTTCACTATGATGAATGGGGGATGTGTGCCTACTGATGCAGAGCTTCGGTAGCTTGACTATGACTACCCGCTTAATGATCATGCTCGGGCCATGTGTAGAGTGGGGGTAATTTTAAAGAACCTCTAGATAATGATGTGCCGACAGACGATGATCACCGACTGCTAGACTCTGATATGGAGGATAACTCTGGTGATGAAGACTTCGATGATGATTCTGATGCCGAGGGTATGACCCCATATGTAGAGGAAGAGTCCGACTAACCAGGTTTTTTTTAATTTATTTACACTGAGGGCAGTGTGTTCCTTCTTAGTGTGGGGTGAGGGTACAAGTACGCCTTGATTGCCTTGTATTCTATATTGCCTACTACTTGCATTCATTATTTGTCTGCTATAGTTGTTTTAGTCATAGTTAGTTAGTCGTAATTAGTCACTTTTCTCAATGATGGATGGATGACAACCGTCTTAAGAGAGAATTAGTCAGATTGTTGCATGAAATTGTTCTTATAGAAGGCATGGCATTATAACATGAGTTTATGCTGAATCACTACTATTGAAACATTTAGGCTCTAAGTTGTGACTCATTCTGTGATAATTGGTTGTGGTTTAATTCATTTATCTGTTGGGTCAAGAATCTATAATGCTCCTAATTAAGTTGACCATGTGCCATGTGTGTGTAAGGTTATTGTATATTCTTTGTTGCGACATATGCTAGAACTTGCCTAGTGTGTGTGTGAAAAAAAATAAAGATTGTGGGTTTAGGAGATGATTTAGGCATTTCTTTGGCAGCCCTTATTTTTATCTTCTTTTTACCTACCTTTGTACATTGTCCTAGTTGAACACCCATTGATCCTTTAGCTATTTTCTTTGGCAACCTTATCTGTAGCCTAATCCATTTTTGTAAAGACCATAATTTGATCCAAAAGCTCCTAAGCGCTTTAAATTGTAGAATCAAGTTGAGTTAAAAGTTTGGCAAAAGAAGAGGAAAAAGGTGAAAGTGATGCTCCAAAGTTTAGTTATTGGTACATGAAAATAATGTGATTGGGAGTGGCAAGGTGCTACACTAAAAGTGATGAATTTGAAGCCAAACATGTTACAATGAACTTGTTTTGGCCCTGGTCCTTTCTTGGACATTGTGCACCTCGACTAAGGCAAATAGCCTAAGCTGAGGATGGCTATCATACGGGTGTGTAACAAGAAATTGATGCAAAATAAAAAGAGTTGTATACTTCCATCATAGTGTTTTTGATTGAGTAATAAAATAGGGCAAAAATAAAAGAGGTTGGTAGGTGAAAGGAAGGTAGATTGGTTGTTATAAGTTGGTCTAAATGGCATAATATAGTGTATTAAAGCGCTTAGGGAACATAGTCACTATTTTTGGCCAAAATAGTCTTACCCATCCCTTTAGCCTACATTACAACCCGTAAAATACCTATTTGTTCCTAACCTTAGCATTCTAATATTAGTGGAGCTTTACATTAAGGGAAAGCATATGGTCATCAGTTGTAATCTAAGAATTCTTTGTGAGAGTGAGAGCAAGCAAGTTGATTCTTATACCCATATTTTTTAAGAATGCAAAACTATGAGTGATTATGGGTAACTTTCTTGTGTGAGCGCATATGGTTGATGATTGTTGGGTAGTTTTATATGATTTATTTTCTTAACTTGTGTAGATGAATTAACCAAATTAATGAGTCAATGTTGGAGGGTGAGTTGTTTCTAGTAATGATCCAGAAATCTACTCTTTGTTAATATTTGTTGTGTATGTCTTGTTGAGCATTTTGTGTTGCCCTTGTGAAGTTTAGTTAGGTATTTGCATGGATGTATGATTGTTTTTGAGGACAAACAAAGCTTTAAGTATGGGGTAGTGATGTTAGGCATATTTATACGTCTAAGCTCCATAACTTACCTATGTTTTAGCTAAGTTTTGAGGATAAAATACATAATTCTTGCACTTTTAGTCTATTTTTAGTTAAGGGAGCTGACCTATGTGATTAGCACGCTTTTTAGGTACTAATGAGCAAGATTACGACAATTTGGGGACCTGTGGATAGCAGAGGAAACTTCACATAAAAGGAAAGCAGCTTTTGGACTAAATGTGATATATGGGAACTTTCTCCCGGGCCAATTTGCCATTTATAATAAGTTGAGGACTTAGAAGGAAATTATCAGAGAGAAGGCTATTAAAAGACTTGTTGTTGAATTTTTATTCATTATGCTGTTTTTGGGTTTTTGAATGCAAGAAAGAGTGGCTTAGTGTGAAGAGAGAGAGAAAAACGTTTCTACTTGATTTCACTATTTTTCGAATACCAAAATCAACTTCCAGTTTTTGGTATGATGAATATTCTTGTGGTGATTTTCGTTTCATGAGTAGCTAAGTTTAATTGTTAGGGTTATGGAAACCTTGTAGTATACTATTTATTTCTATGGGTTTTGAATTCATTATGTGTAGATGCACTTACATTATACTCTTTTCATTATGATTGAATTCCCAGGGTTGCAAACATAGGGAATGTGCCATTAAAACATAACTTGTTCGATAGAAAAGTTTATGTTGCGAAAAGAGAGTAGTGACAAGAGAATAGGGTTTCTAACCTATATTTTATCCTTTAATGCATTAATAGGATTGACAACTTGGAGATTTCACATAAGTATAAACAACACTTTTGATTTGAGAGAATGAGAGTGGATTAATCCTTGTTGTTTGAGAAACACTTGGATTATGAATTTAAATGTGTTTCTCTGTAAATGTATGCATGTATGAGTTCTAAATACCCATAGTTAGAAAATATTGAAAACTACAAGGTGGAAATAACCCTAACTTGTCTTTCTTTATAATCAAATACTATTACACATATCATCTTATTATTACACTGATAGTATTACTGCGTACTTAAACTGAAACCCCTTTTTACTTTGGAACCTTCGATCAATAGTCTAATAATAATCGCAACACTTAGTGATCAAAGTATTCCCTGTGGAATTCGACACCCAACCCAGTTGGGTTCTATATTTGACAGAGACCGCTTGTACTTTCTAACGAGAGTTGTAATTTTGGCATATCAATATATTATCAATATCAATATTAATAGTTAAACTCGAACTCATACATATATATATCATCAATATCATAGTCAATAGGCAGGCTTAAACGAGTACATATATCATCAATATCATAATCAATTGTCAGACTCAAACATGGTATACATATCTGTATATATGTATATCACCAATATCATATCTATTGGGTTTTACCATAAATACAATCAACTCCCAATATTACATCATCATAACTATCACATCTCTAGTCTCATCAAGTCTCTTAATAAGTATTTCAAATATACAAAGCGGGCTTATAATTGTCTACCAAAACTCATTCAAGTCTTTGCCTAAGGAAGGTCTAAAGCGTCCTACTTCTAATCGTTATAATCCATTGTAAGGTAGCTCTACCCCAAACTAGACTAATGTATCTATATCCTCTTTTTGATGTTAAGGAAGTCTTAATTAGCCCTCTAATATTGGGTTTCACCATAAATACACTCAACTCCCAATATCATATCATCATAACTATCACATCTCTAGTATCATCAAGTCTCTTAATAAGTATTTCAAATATACAAAGCGGGCTTATAATGGTCTACCAAAACTAGTTCAAGTCTTTGCCTAAGGTAGGTCTAAAGGGTCCTACTTCTAATCCCCATAATCCATTGTAAGGCAGCTCTACCCCAGGCTATACTAATGTATTTATATCTTCTTTTTGATGTTAAACAAGTCTTAATTAGCGCTCATATAGAAATTCTACGAAGAACCTAAGCAACTAAGCTAAATACACCAATAATTACGGTTGTCGGAAGGCCAAAAAGGTCCAACTAAGATAAGTATTGCAAATTCCATCACCAAAACCTAAAACCTATTCCAAATATTAACATAATATCATAAACCTACTACGACATAGCTCGATCTATGATTAGAGAAAACCTAGCCTACTTGGATAATGAAGCAAGCTCAAAGAATCTGCTAAATTACTGACTTTCCCTTTTGAAAAGCTTTCACAAGGTGTCATGTTATACTAAACACAATCTACTAATCAATACAAGAACAATGCACTTCGGGTCCAAAATCACGCAAAAATCCCATGTGGGGCCCATTTACAAAATCATGTTTCCAAAACCAACTCAGTGTCCCATATTCTCAAGGAATAATTACCCATAAAGGGGTGAAATCCAACTATATTGGTGCTAAAATTAAGTCACCAAGTTTAGGTATTTTTAGAGAAGAAAGAGGGAAATCATTCATGAAAATGAAGGAATCTTACCACAAATCAAAGGAGAATCATGTAATCAATCCTTAGCCAAGCATACAAAATACCCACAATTACTACTCCCTAGAAACTCCACTCCTTAGTGTTTAGGTCTCTTGAGAATAGATGAGAAGTGGGATAAAACGGGTTGAATGGGGTATTTATACCCATCCTAGGTACATGGGTATTGCATTCGCAATCCGTCGATCGCAATGGCCATACCTGGCTAAATGGGGGCAGAAGTGGCGCTTGCAACACTCCTTGGCATCTGCCAAATCACTATCGTGATCAATGGCCCATGATTTCCAATGCACCAGCTGAGATTTGAAAACTTCCAAGTCTCCGCCAACCCCTCGTGATTCATTTGAAATTTCGTACACGTAAATGGATTTTGCTACCCAATGAAATTCGATGTTTCAGACACATAACGCAGTTTAAATTTCCATCCAAGGATTTTTTGATGAAAAATAAGTTCCACACCCAACATGCCATTTTCTTAACTTACGATCAATAGCTCAAAATAAGCCCGAGTACCTCGGGACCCAAATTAAAGGTTCACCAAGCCTAAAATTGATATTCCAGAGCTGTTGAAATATTCCAAATTGGCATACTAGTTAGTTTGGCTGAAGCTTTCGCCCAGTAGATAATTTGAACTAATAAAGGCTTCAAAATAGGAAATTGGATCTAAAAACCGAACGAGCTGCCCGATAACTAAACTATCAGTCACAGTAAGTTAAAAATGACTTGGAGCAAGTGTAGGTAAGATCTAACAGTTAAAACAAGTGAAAATACAGAAAATAACCTTAAGGGTCATTACACTATAAGCGAGCACCAAAACCAACATCATAATTAGATGCAGAACACAAAGAGTATATTGTCAGTACTTATATAATTCACTGAGTGTATAGGGGTGCATGTAATAAGTAAAAATGATTCATATCACAGGGGGTGAATGCAATAAGTAAAAAAAATTCATATCATAGGAAGAAAACATGTATGTTGAGTGTACAAAAAATCAATATGCTTCATGAATTAAGTTGAAGGATAAAATATCATAAGCATATGTAGTAAAGCATACTCTAGTAATGTACGTGAGTCGTTACACTTAGATTTTAACATAAATATTTTATGAGAGTTTCTTTTAACCAACATGAACCACATGAGCTAACATGGAGTTTGATGTATATGCCCCATCATGAGGACCCAATATATCTTGAAAGGGTATAAAGGCATGACTGAGTGGAATCCAATGTATGTGACCCATTGGGAGTACCCACTATATCTTTTCCAAGGATATAAAGGCATGTTTGTGATGGATCCATCAACAGAAGGACAAGAGGCCAAGTGAACCTATGGTGGGACATAGTTCTAGGACTTGGTACACTGAATTCGTGTCCGCTCGGTGCTCAATACTACTCCCAAAAATCATACTAGTGTTTTTATTATAGAAAAATCCATCATGAGAAAATAGGCATGAGTCAATTTTAAGGCAAGATAATGACCATAGTACTGAAAATGCTAAAACTAATCATGCTTCTTTACTATTGTAATACAATACATAATCAATAAGTAATTCATGATAACAAAAATTGAAAGGCTATTACATAATCAATAATAGGGAATTTATGCCAAATTAGGGAAATTCATAGAAACCATATGATGTTAGTTTAATTTCATGAGAGGAGCTTGTTAACTAAAAAACATATGTTAAATCATTCAAAGTCCAGGAAAATATGATATTGATGGAGTTAACCCAAATAACAAAATAAATATAAACCCTAGAATATAGAGTGTGAAGTATTTATAAATATAAATAACTGTTTCATCTTTGAATGTTTTAAATATGAAAACTCATCGAGTGCAACAATAAATCAAAAATGTATATTGATGATACTGTTAATGTTTTTGGAAGTGTTTTCCTTTGAACCAATTATCATTATGATTTCATTTTTTCAATTCGATGCATTTTTCATTATAAACTGAAAACAAATAATCCAAAGAAAAAGCTCAAAATTGACTAAATTGACCAACAATTTATCTTATTTGGGGATATTACCTCTAATTCGTGAATGAATCCACCCTCGAACCCATTCAATAAGACAATAGGTCACATGTAAAAGTTGAAGAAATTCCCATAATCTGGAAATATAAATATTCTACAAACTTAACAGGTTAATCACACTATAGTCTTTGAGTCTTAAATAGAAAGAGCTTTAATAAAATATAAAATAATATGCCGAGTGATACACATGCATGCATGGTCCACCAATCGCTAACAAAAATTGGCGGGTGTATTATCACATGTTTTAGTTTGCAGCTAGAATATGTTGCTTGTTTGTGGGCACGTGGGGTCTGTACAATGTATATGTTGTTTTTACAAGCGTGTTCATTTGGTGTTCTATTTTACTAGCAACTAGCATCCTCTCACATTTATCAACTAATTAAAAACATGTATTTTGATTTTTCTAATACACCCACCCCACAGTGGGCAGCTCCACTCCCACTAGCCAAGAAACTCATCTCTGCCTTGTATCTATCATTTCAAATTTCTCTTTCTTCTTCAATATATTCCCTCTGCTATCATAACTAGATTCAAACTTCAAAGCAAATTTTGATTATCTTTGTCTATTGATTATTTCACTTATACAAAACATATAAAGAGATATTGATCTGAGTTAATAAGCTCCATTCATATTGTATAGTTGAAGTTAATTGAAGAAAATGAGAAGAAATTGTAACTTGAATCTTAGCCTTATGCCTCCTCTTATGGCTTTTTCTCCTTACAACTCCTCAGTGTAAGTCTCTCTCATGTTTCCTTTCATATTTCTCTGATTTGTACTTGTAATCATGGATATTGATGTATTAACACAAGTCAAATCTTCACTTTAGACTAGTGATTAGTCGTTGTAAATAATATGCAAAAGTTATTCATTATATATTTGTTTCTTTTTACTATCTAGTGAGGTTCAAGAATTAGGGAATCAATCCCAGGAGCTAACAATATTTTACAATGGAAAATTTATGGTTTCTGATGCTATTGAGCTTCAGGCATATTTATTTCCAGTTTTATCTATTTAATCGTTTGCGGGATGGGATGTGAATGGCTAGTAGAAGGTTGTCTTTTGGGACAAATTTAACAAAAAGAAAAATTCCCAAGAGAGAATGAGCTGAAATTTCATTTTTGTCATTTCCATTGAAGGTGCTATAAGGTAACAACAGAAAAAATATATATTGCGCTGAAATTTCTTATCATTTTACTTTCTGGCCCAAGAGAGAATCCCGAGTGCGATTTTTTTCATTCTGGTCCAATGAGGTGGGCGATGAGAAAATAAAATAAATTCCACTAATTTACTATTTAATTATCCTCTCTTTCGATTTTTTTAATAATTTTTTTTCTCTGAGATTTTAATTATTCATATATATTATTGAAGTTGATATACATAAGTATTTTATGTATCATAACTAACTTCCTTAACGATAATTAAGGAAATAACACATCTTCTTTTAATGTAGAATGCGATTAACGTCATATCTATAAATGTGTGGTTAATGAATCCTTTAAAATCATTAACAATGTTGAATTTCCAAATTTTCAAACACCAAATTAAGGTAGTCAATCAAAAACATCAGATTTTGTATTTTCGATAAAAATTTTGCTATTTTCTGAAGCTATGTTTCTTCAAAAAAATTTATCACTAAGATAAACATTCTAATACTGCTGAGGCATTCTGTTGTATTTCATCTCCTATAATAATATACATTGCAAACCAATATTAATTTAATATGCAACAAAATTTAAACAAAAATTTTCAACACTAATAATACAGATGAGTAATGGCTAACATTATTCCATATACACAAATGTGCTATGTATATAGGTTGAAATAACACAGTTCAACACGTCTAATAAAGTCCTATACATAATTAGGATATATATATATATATATATACACATATATATATGTTATGTCAATATAAATGCATAATTGCTTGTATATTTTATATACATAGCTCAACAGTTTGTATATGGGTAAAAATAAAACAACTCAACAGTTTGTATGACATACATATACATAACTCTATTATTTATATGGGTTTGGAATAAAAAAATCCTCTGTGTCTAGGTCAAATATTTACCTAATAAAGTTACGTATATGGTTTAAAATAAAATAACTCAGTAATTTCTATGACATACATATACATTACTCTATTATGTATATGGTTTTTAAATAAAAAATCCCAATAGTGTCTATGTCAAATATATAAATAACATAGCTATATATATGGTATTACATTAAGATGCTCAGCTATGTCATAAGACATACATATACGTACCTGCGTTATGTATCAGACAATAAATAACATAGTGCCTTCACTATTTTAACCACCCATACACTATGTTATGTATATGGGTTTAAATAATAACTTATATCGGATACTTGATTTCAAACTATTTGACTCATCATAGAAAATACCATTGTCTTTAACTTGGTGTTGGAATTCCGCCAATGCTCAAATCATCGAAGTATATTCAAAGCTCACCGGAGAAGAGAAACTTTTGGGATTTTATTAGATTTTTTATTGAGGAAAAAATTGGGAACTTGTAATTCCAGGAGTTGCATGGTTGAGATTGAGTTTTCGAAATAGCAGATTGTGAACTATGAAGGAGATATTGAGCCCATGACGTCGATGATCAATGGGTTTGTGGCCTTGATGCGATTCTACAAGTTTTTATTATTTATCTTTGAAGAGGATGATCTTGGATTGAGATTTGGTAAGCATAAGAAGCTGAAGAAAGGACTGATTAGTTAAGAGATTGCAGAGACATTCATTTTTGGTTAGTAGGGTGCACCAACCTGAGAAGAGTGGCATGCGGTGACTGAGGTTCTTTTTATTGAAAAACTGATGTTGAGCAATTTGAGAAAACACATTTGTAAATTTAAAATTTGAAGATCGCTTGATTGAGGTTCATTGATTTTAGGCACTCCTTGAGGTGCTTTAAGCATAAGAATCGGATAGATGAGATATGTATATGACGTTTGGAGAGAGAAATTGTAAAAATAAATTTTTATAATTACTTCTGATAGTTGAGATTTTATATAATAATAAAACATAGGTTGTAATTTTAAGTAATTTGGTTATATTTTAAAAATGTAGAGTCTTTTATTTTTATCACAAAGAGATTCGGACCATAAAAACTACTTCCGTCGTCTCAATTTATGTGGCACCTTTTGAATTTCAAAATTTAAACAAGTATATCTTTAACTGTATTTTTTTTCATATATCTTTCAAATATTTTGAATTGTCAATTATTTTGACATAAATTTTGGTGAGGGTTCGATTCATTACGTTGTAATCCCCTACTTATTTCTATTCCCTACACTAATTTAAAAAAATATATATATGTTTTTTACGTAGTTTTCAAACACTTCTTTTTAAAAAAAAAAACATAGTTTTTAAACATATAAGTTTTATTTACCAAATCTTGAAGATTTCATGATCAAATTCACAATCAAATTTAAATTATTTGATACTCAAAAAAAAAAATGCAACATAAATTGAGAGAGGGGCGTACAACTTTTATCATTGAGGCAACTTCTTGGTATCTCCAAGTCCTATATATAAAAGGTGTCAAAGTGGTCTAATTGATGAAATATTATTTGAATTGAAATTTCTCACATACTTTCTCTAGTCTAAAAAAAGTCAATTTTTATCTAATGCACATCAATTAAGGAAAAGAAACTAGGACATAAATTGCACTTTACTTTTCATTGTTACCTTTTAAATATTATCAAACTACTCTTGAAATTTCAGCCATATTAAAATAGTCAATTAATTATCTTAGACCTCATAACCTAGAAAGTGTAAATGAGGGGTAAAATTAGAGAAATTTCTCATATGTTTGTTGAAAAATGAACAATTCATTTATTTTGGAATTTTAAAAATATCTCAAAAAGTCCGTTATTTTTTAATAGGAGGGAGTATTATTCAGATCTAATATAGAAGAAAAAGGTTGTCCTCTATTCTTTATTTATTTTTGAGAAAAGGGTCAAAGCTACCCCTCTAATTTAGAAAATTGGCTAACTATATTTTTTATCATACTTTGGGGCTAAATTTACCCTCGTTGTCATACCTCAGGGCTAAATTTATCCCTCTACTTTAGAAAATTAGCTAAATATATCCTTTGTTTTACTTGTAGCTAAATTAACCTTCAAAGTCATACCTTGCAGCCAAATTTACCCTCGTTGTTAAAAAACTTTTCACCGATATCCTTTCTTTAATAGAAAATCCCAAATCAATTTTAAATGATCCATTTTTAAAAATAAAACAAACCTTAATCTATCTTGTCCGATCTAACGCATATAAAAGACACAAACAAATATACTCATCCCTTAGTTATGTTGGTTGAATTTTTTCAACGAACAAATATACCTCTCTTTCAACATGCAACACCAATAGGTTGTAAGCAAATAAACAAAAAGCAAAATAGAATAGGATAACACAAAAACATTGAAATAGATAAAATGTCTATTACAAACTCCACACATGTTTTAGTTATGTTCAAATTTCAAAATTTAGTAAATTTTATGTGCATCTAGATTCTAGAATTAGTGGATAAGTTTTCTGAGAAAACGACTGATGAAACATTTGTATAGATCCAAATTATATATAAATAAATAAAAATAAAGAGATATTGGCATATAAGGATATCACTTAACACAATCATCAAGAGAAATATCTGTGAACTTAATGTGTTATATTTGATTGCTAAGTTTTTTTTCATGAGCCCCGCACTAATGCAAATCCATGCATTGAGGAAATGATATATTTGTTCGTGTTTTCATTGATATAGATCCCTTTTTCATGAGCTATGCACTAATAAATATTCAGTTGCTTAATTGTGTTAACAAAATTTATCCGACAGAATGGGGTAGAGAATTATATTTATTTGTGGTTTCCTTGTGGTTCAGGTCATATCAAAAGGATTAGAAAAGGGTGTATTTTATTTTTTAAAAATGGGGTATTTAACATTGATTTGGGCTGTTCTATTAAAGGAAGAACAACTGTGAAAAAATTCTTAATAATGTGGGTAAAATTTGACCACAAAGTATGACATCGAGGGTGAATTTAATCCCCAGATTATGATGAAGGGTATATTTAACCAAATTTTTACAGTAGAAGGGTAAATTTATCCAAAAGTATGACAACGAAGGTAAATTTAGCCTCAAAATATGACAAAGAATATATTTAGCCAATTTTTTAAAGTAAAAGGATAAATTTGACCTTTTTCCAACTATTTTTTCTTTGGGGAAATGTTTAGGTGGTCAAAAGTTGTGAAGTATATGAATTTGGCTCATGAAGATGCATGTTTTTATTTTCTGATAACAATTTATCAAATGAATTGCTTTGCTAATAATACTAATTTTTTTTCTTTTCCTACATGTAATCTAAAACTATAACATATCTTGCGAGTAAAGAAATAGAAGAGAAACAAACAAGATTCCACCACTAATGTCAGAGCCATCATCATCATTATTACAACCTCAAACTTATCTATTCATAAAGAGATCTTTGGAGAGATTTTTACAAAAGAAAAAAATAAAATTCAAATAGCTATGCCATATCATCACTACTTTCCACTACTATTGTATTTTTCCTTAGTTTATTAGTACATATCTATATATGTAAATTTGTTGAGGACCGTTGATGGTACCAAAATAAAGAAAGGGGAAATTTTAATGGAAAGTCTCACATAATAAACCATGAAATCGACACCATACATGTTTGGTGGCTTCCCAAAGTATATATTTCATGAAATTCCCTCGAAGGTAAGGATGATGGGGAAAAAATGGAAAAGAGATTTTGGTGTAATAATCCATCCAAGGGTGTAATACCCCGTACTTCTACCTAGCTTGAAATCATCCCGAGTATGTTAGAATTTTACTTTAAAAGATGAATCCATATTTATATACATGGAATTTTTAAGATTTTCACTATTTGTCACGAGGAAAATCAAATTATCTTTCCAATGATACCAATTTCGTCCAAATCCGATATTGGGGTAGAAAGTTATGACTATTTTACAGAAAGCAATCAAAACTGCCAGGTGCAACAATGAGGGCCGATGGACCGTCGAGCTAGTGACTGACCGTCGCTCAAACCGTCATAACAGAGGCAGTGAGACTAACTTATGCCTAAGGGTGACGTTTCAGGCCGACGGACTATCGAGCTAGCAATGGACCATCGCCCAAGCCATCGCAGCAGAGACAGTGAACCCCTATTCTGCCCAGGTGCAGCGGTAAGAACCGACGAACCATAGACCCAGCGAGGAACCATCGCACCCACCGTCGCATAGTTCATTCAATTATTTTAAAGTTGTTTTTAAAAGGGTATTTGGTTCCTTTTCCACCCGTTTTAACCCCTAGTAATATCAGACCAAGGTTCATAAGTTCATTATCCATCTACAACATCAAATTAGGGTTTTCTCTAAAAGATAATCCCTAATAACAAGATCCACATTATTTTTCAAGAAACTAAGAGATTTCAAGTTCTTCAAGTCCAATAACTTCAAGAAACTCACAACCCAGGTATGTCATGTTTTGATTTGTCGGTCCCTTTCACCCATGAAGCTTAAGGATCTCTT
Organism: Capsicum annuum; assembly: GCF_002878395.1. Taxonomy (NCBI): domain Eukaryota; kingdom Viridiplantae; phylum Streptophyta; class Magnoliopsida; order Solanales; family Solanaceae; genus Capsicum; species Capsicum annuum. Next base: position 123,874,365 of record NC_061118.1, read on the forward strand.
TTCAAAATCCAAGATTTGTGTATTTACTAATGTTCATGATTTAAATTGAATTGAAATTCATGTTCATGAAGTTGTGGTGTTTTGATTCATGTTTAAAATTACATATTCCAATGATTGACCCTAGGATGTGGTGATATGCATAATAATCATGATAAACCCTTAAATTTACACATTTATGGATGTATCCATGATTATTAGATGTGTTGATGATTGTATAACCAAATCATGCTCTCCATATATTTGATTAAATGCCTATGTGAAAGAAAAGTGGCATAATAGTATGATAATATGAAATCCCAATTTATGTACAAGTTTATGCATGTCTCGTGTTTGATAAAATGTCTTATTGAATGAATTATTGATATATGTGTAGCCATTGTAGTGCTTTAGAACTTTTACTTCATGAAATCTCTAACTTATTGTATTATGGATTGTGATATTGGTCATGTATTCGAGAAAGTCATGCTTTGTTAGTTTCATGCTATCAAGTCCTGGGGGTACTTGTACCTAACAATTAATTGTGTGCCTAAAGCCAGTGTCATGTTTTCAAGATACTCTCAGTCGAGCCATGTTCAAAGAAATTCAATCAGTCATGTGACTCAGGAAAACTCAGTAAACTCAAAAATCTAAGAAATCTCAGAAATTCAGTAATCTTAGTAATATTCCGTCAGTCAATGAAACTCGGTTAGTTCAGTCCAGTTCAGTACAATAATCCATATTTAGTGTCTATTCATATGGGAGTAGGAATTAGCACCGAGTGAATGTAAGGATGGGAACACACACTGTCAGATGAGGGTGTGATTCTTAGAAGTCATCCTTGTATTCCAGAACTATGTAGCTAGCATAGGTTGAGACATCAATACTGTCAGATGAGGGTTGTTTAGGTGGATAAAAATTTTTAGATGAGGATCATACCATTCTTTTTTGCGGACACTGCCAGATGAGGGTCACCTATAGCTTGCCCTTATCAGTGGCATGGTATTAAAACCTTTCTAATTAGGGTTACAGATTGAACCCTAACTCAGCAATATTGCTTTATTTGGGGAATGTCGGTTAGATGACTACTTTCTATAGTTTTAGTACAAAATTAAAATTGTCAGATATAGCCATTCAGTCTCAGTAATAGAACTCAGATAGTTCTACAGAATTCAGGACTGTCAGATACTGTCAACTCAAAATAGTACAAAACTCAGCTAGTTCCATCAGAAACTAGACTATTAGATATAGTCGCTCAGTATGAGTTATTTTAGTTATACAGATATCAGTATCTCATGTTATCAGTACTCAGACTCAGTAATCATGTTATCATGAACTCAGTTATAGCTACTATGTATTCATTCATGTATGCTCACGTTCATGTTATGTAGTCAGCTAGTATAGTTCATGCATGTGAAACCTTTTGTATTCAGCCTACCTCACTTGCATACCATTACATTCAAACATTCTGATGCATTTGCTCTATGGTGTTTTATACCATAGGTTTAGAAGCATGAGCTATAGAGCATTAGTAGCATTTCAGTCTCAGCAGTCAGAGTTAGCAGTTAGTCCTCATCCTTCGAGGATATGACCATTAGTTTATTATCTCATTAATTAATTTATTTCAATAGCTGGAGTTAGTTGGGGAGATGTCCCATCAACTCCTTATTCAGACAGTTTAATCAGTTAGAGGCTTTTTAGACTATCATGTTCAGACAGTTTATTTCAGGTTTTTTTTTGGTATTGTGATACCATATAATTCATAGATTATTTTATCATTTTTGAACCTTATGGCCTTATATCCTTTATTTCCATATTTATATAGTATATTATGCAACGTTCAGGTATAAATATCAGTCATGGGTTAGCTTCTGGTCCTTCGGGGTTATGACCATCGTGTAGCATTTTGGGTACCAGACTTGGGGTGTTATAGAAGGTTAGACACGTATTGTACCAACCCTTATTGAAAGCATTGGTTAGCGCCTGCAATGGATAAGATACATGGCATTACGCCATTAATTTTTCTATAATACCCTATAAATGGGATTTTTTTCATTTGTATATCATCTAGAATCACACTTAAAGTAATACAATATACTTTATTGCATTTTTCTTAGGTTGTGTCTTTCTTTTACTCTAATTTTTGCGCTCTAGCTAGAGCTTCAACATCAAATATCCCTTTTTATAATCTCGAGTTCAAATATTTTTATTGAGTTCACCTAGTTATTTAGTTTTTGGAAGGTAAGAGGTTTTACACACCACTTGACTATCTGCCACGACTAGATTTTCTTGAGTGATAATGACATATACTTTACCCCACCAGTACGTAAGACAAACTATAGCCCGAAATGATAAGTAATGGGCTAATGGATGAAAATGGCATAAAAACCTAAAATATTCAAGCAAATGATTTACAAACAACAATCACAAGAACAATAACATAGGAAAAGAGAAATAAAAGAGAAGAAATTTTTATCCCTTAACCAAGTAAGGTCGGAACATGAGCCTCTAATCCAAAAGAATTTGAGTACTATCGAAGTCAATATACAATAGTCTCAAAAATAGAGAAACTATTGATGTGTCATGGATTCATGACACTTTTGATACTTAAAATCAAGAAATATGCAAGTACTTAGATGTGGTTTTTAGGATACTATGTATTTTTGAGTTGATTTTGCAACAAACTAGTTTCTGGGAGTTTAACCAAAAGAAAAAGTTGAAAGCAAAAATTTGTTACCACCTACTTTGTAACCTGTTAGCGGTAGGTACCACCTACTTGATGTAAGTGATAGACCATAGGTGCCAAAAGACTGAATTTCAGAGAGTTTAAAGCTCTAGAAGTTGTTTGTTACCTACATAGGGCCACCTACAACCTGTAAGTGACACCATAGATGGACACCAACTCAAGTTTTCCTCTTTTATTTAGGATTTGATTTCTAGGATTTCCATGTAATATATAAATACCCTTTTGAAGTTTTTGTATTATATATATACCATTGGGGGGGGGGGCTAAGTTTACGCACTCATACTATTTACAAACATATATTATGATTCCAACATTGGATTTTGATCTTGGGATTTTTGTATTCTTAGATTTTGGTTGATTTATTGATATGAGACTTTGGGTTTTCTTTGTATATCATTGTGAGACTCATTCTATGCTTTCACTTATGAATTTCATGGATTATTTCATAAATATGAGTGGCTATATCCCTTATCTAAGGTTATGGGAAGCCTGACTGAATAACAAAGTAGGGTAGGTGCAATGTTGTTCCCAACTAATATTCTTACATATATTTTTATCATCTTTAGTCTAGTATATTTCTTATAGGTTGAAAACATTAAAATTCCTCTTGTATTCACTACTTATTTCAAAAGAGAGGTAGAGATTAGGAAAACAAAATCATGAAAATAATTTGAGATTCACCTCCATCTAATAATTCTGCCATGTTATCTAATTAACTACAGACTCAAAAGGTAATAGTCAATGTGGGATCTAGGATACGGGTTATTAAAGAAACACTGTGTGAATCAAAATGTAAAAAGTGAAATTCACTAAAGGCATTCACAAAACGGTTAGTAATACATAGCTTATCAGATTATGCATGCAAGATATTAGGTTAGTTAAACGGAGAATGATAAACCTATTGAATTAGAAAGCTAGGGGGACACAGTCCTAGTGTTCATTTCAGATTATTTACAACTAAAAGTATTCGTGTTTTGTTACTTTTTACGGATTACAAAATTCTCCTTATTTACTTTTCTGCCCTTCTCGGTGATTTCAGCAATTTCGACGGACATAATTGGCCTATTCCATGTGCATTCGACCCTAATATGGTTGGGTTACTATATTTTATCATCGACCGCTTTAAACTTACAAGGAGATGTACTTTTAGGTGACATCAAAATTTTAGCACCATTTCTAGGAATATAATTGTGGATTGATTTATTGAAGTTGGTGAAGTTTTTAGGTTTTATCTTTTATATATATTTGGCAATTCTTATGGATATGAAATATTTACAATAGGAAGTGTGGAGTGATGATCACTCCTTATTTATTGATCCTTATCCTTTTGATATGATGCATTACTGCAGGAGCGTGATAGATATATTATGGGAGCATACTGAGAGCATGCTAGACATGTTGACACTCCTGGCAAAAGAAAAAAGGAGTTTAGTCTAAAGGTTGACAGGTTTAGCTTGGATATTCACAACATAAAAGAAAATTTGAATGCACAGTTTGATGCGTTTGATGTCCAACAATTTAGTTATGAGTTGTGTAAGACTGAAAATTCTTATAAGCTAAATTGAGGAGCTAAAATTGGAGGATTCAACACTTTATCATACTCTTATAGATGTTTTCACTATTGAAAATAGCACACTACAGTTATCTACGGATGTAAATACAAAAGCAGTTCATGAGTTGAGACGTATTAGACCTCATTCAAATTTTTCTTCCATATTATGTTTGATAGTAAGCTATTAATTGATCCATCTAAGACTATAGAAGAGTGCAAAAAGGAGGAACAATATGTCTATATTCTTGAATTTGTTGTGCTAAAATCAAAAAATTACATTCCTCACTTAAGGGCCAGGTATTGCAACATGCCACACTATTGCTTTGTTCCTTTATTTTTATACCACCGCCCCTTGAGCATAGTAGAAAACTAGAAAAAAATTAGGGGTGCAATATAAAAGTTCAAAGTAGAAAGAAAATGGGGTCAAACCTTTTTCTACCATGATGAAGTCTGAGTAATCAAGGTACCCACATCGTGTCGCGATGTTAAATCAGACGTTGCATAGAAGGAAACTCATGTGCTTGCTAGTAAGTCTGAGTAACCAATATAGCCATGTCATACCACGATGTTAAATCAAATATTGCTTCAGAGGAAACCCGTGGTATCTTATTGATTTTACGTTCATTCATGTTAGTGTGGTTAGCGACAGATCTGCGCACCTAAGGTTCCACGTTATATTCCTAACTCTATATCTTGGTAGCGGTCCAATTAATTATGGATAATACATGTCTATTTGATGGGAGTGGGGCTACTTGTGGGTCTAAAAGTCCTCTTGGCATTTTTATTGCAATGTCTCTTTTTCCCAGAGTCTATTCTTAGTAAAGCCAACATGTCTAGGAAATATTGTGTCGTATTGTGTTTAGTTTTGTATTTTATTGTGCCTTTATTTAACTAGGAGAAAAATGAGTATCTAAGGTAGTTGATGTTTTTTATTTTATTTTTTTATATAAAAATGATACCCCACTAAAAAATTTGTTTTTAAACTATGTGATATGTATATACATGTGACCATTGTGAATCTTGTTACGATATTAGGATTAGGGTAATAATAATCATAGCTAGATTTTGGATGAACTGGATAGGTAGTAGTTTTTGATGAAATCCCGTGCCATGTGTGTGAGAGATGCTACTTAGTTCTCTTTGTGTATGGAATCCAAAACTTATTCGGTTAGTCTTGCCTTGGTTGTCGGATAGTCGGTTAGGAAAGGATCATAGGTTGTTCTTGAATTAGTCCACTTTTAGACTAAATGACCTTTCAAATGTTAATAAGTATCCCTTGATCCCTATTTTTAGCCTATATAGACTTTTTTCTTGTTTTACCATTTGCCTTCCAATTTTAATTATAATGAACTTGTTTTGGCCCTAGTCCTCCTTGGACTTTAAGCACGTTAACTCAAGCAAATCACGTAAGTTGAGGGTGGCTATCATATGGGTGCGTGATTAGAAGTGGATATGAAGAAGGGTAAATAAGATAAAAAAAAAAATAGGATTGGGTTTGGTAGAAAAAAACAGAAAAAGGAAAAGAATAGAAAAATCTTGATAAGAAAAAGAAAGAATAAATAAAAAAAAACAACACCCAACCCAAATGTGGAATAAAGGAATAAAAAGAGAGAAATAAGGGTGAAATAAAAAAAACTTGGTAAATAAGTGGACCCCTAAAGTGAGTGTAGTACCAAGGAGGCTTAGTCAATAAATTTCCATATGTACTATATCACCCCTCAAGCCTAAATTAAAAGCCGAATAAAAGTCCTACAGTGATCTTAACCCGACTGTCTAAAACTAGGGTAAAGAAAATAAGGGCAACCTATGGTTTTTTGTGCACATTGTTGGAACTTCTTTGTAAGTGTGAATGTCTCATAATCGTACTACATGGTGCATGGGACTTCTTTGTTAGACGGGTACATAGTTGTGTTGCTAGATGCTTATTTTCTCAGGTAGTGTAGCTTGTATACATGTATGATTGTTTGTTACTTATGTAATGCCATAGCTTGATTCCTTTGTGTCACATTATGTTACATAGATTCACACAGTTGATTTTCAAAAGTTTAAAAGTATTGGGGGGGGGGGGGGGGGGTGGATGTTCTTGAGCTATATTTTGGATTGACTGCCATAGGTATCTTAGGATTCTCTTGGTTAAGTATCATTATGTCATTTTATCGTGCTTTGTTGCTTGAGGACATATAAACGTTATAAGTTGAGAGTGTTAATGTGCCATGGATTCATGAAACTTTTGATGCTTAAAAACAAGAAATATGCAATTACTTAGGTGTATTTTTTTTGGATATGATGTGTTTTTGAGTTGATTTTGAAGGAAACTAGGTTCTAGGAGCTAACCGGAAGAAAAATTTGAAAGCTAAAATTTTCTGCTACCTACTTTGGCAGCTATTGGCCGTAGGTACGACCTACTGGATGTAGGTGACAGACCGTAAGTGCTAGAAGACTGAATTTCAGATAGTTTGAATCTCCAAAAGTGGTCTGCTGCCTACATTGGGCCACCTACGACTCGTAAGTGGCACCGTAGGTGGCCACCGACTAAAGTTTTTCTCTTTTGTTTATAATTTGATTGCTAGAATTTCTATGTAATCTATAAATACCCTTTTGACATTTTTGTATTAGTATGCCGTTGGGGGGAGAAAGTTTATGCACTCATACCATTCGTAAACATATAAACCTACGGAGTTTGAAAGCCAGAGGAACATAGTCCTAGTGTTTGTTTCAGATATTTTACAACCAAAACCATTCGAGTATTATTACTTTTTACAGAGAACCAAACTCCCCCCACCCCATATTTACTTTTCAAGTTTGAGAGATATAATTGGCCTATTCCCTATAGGTTCAACCCTAACATAGTTGGGTTACTATATTTTGGCATCAACCACTTTATACTTCTAAGAAGGTATACATTTAGGCGACATCAACTATCAAAAAATAGACAATGGAGAAAGGGTCAACTTTGATTCCGATAGATCACCTTGTCTTCTAACTCAACAAACAAATTCACTGCTCAACACCGACAGCTAGTGCTCAAATCTAGACTAAAAAGGTACAAAAGTGTACTATGAGTACCAAGGACCTGGGTATTGAGACTTGTCAAAAGTAGTGGAAAATAGAGGAAAGAAGTAATTTAATGCCCTTCAGGTACTGCATAAGTGGTCACTTAACCACCTAAGAAGTTAACGCTAAAGAAGTCCATGGATCGAATAACTGATCCACACCTTGGGCTGAACGCCGCTTAAGTGGATGGGGCTTTGTTAAGGAAGTCCAGATGGGTTGGCCCTGTCCACTTAAGTGGATGCACCAGCTGAAACTTGGAAAAATTCCAAGTTTCCACCAACAGCTCGAGATTCATCCGGAATACCGTGAACACAAACAAACTATGATACCATATCAATTTGATTTTCAGACGCAATGGTGCCATAAAATTTCCATCCGAGGTCATTTTGATGAAATGTAGGCCTCACACCCAAGGACCACTTTTATTAAATTTTGTCCAATAGCGCGAAATTAGTATGGATGCCTTAGGAACCAAATCAAAGACCCCTAGCCTAAAACTGATGTTCTGGAGCTGATAAAACTGTCTGAATTGGCATACAATGTTAATAAACAAAACTTTACCCCTGATAGCCATTCCCTACCAGTGAAGACTTCAAAATAGAAAATTTTCTCTATAAACCAAACAAAGTTTTCAGTAACTAAACTATTAGTTCCAACAAGTCAGAAAGGACTTTGGGAAGCTATAGAAAAGCTCCAAGCGGCAAAAATATATGGAAATGTAGAAAATGACCTAGAGGGTCATTAAAATATCCACTACTAAAAGAACTTTCGTCAGCGTAAGTAAAAGGGTTAGGATGTACTAAAAACTCAAAGAAGTAAGGATACTAGGATCGCATGTCACTCTCAATTTCCCAAGTAGCCTCTTCTACTAAGCAGTGTAATCATTGCACCTTAACTACCTGAATCTCCCTTGAGTGTAACTTCCTGACATCCCTAGCTAGTGTGAAAAATGACTCCTCAACCAAGGCCAATCTCTCATCCAACAAAATCGAGTACCATCACGGCACATGTGATTCATTGGGAATGTAACACAGTCGAATAGAAATTTCTAAGTGTTGCTCCATCCAATTAGAGATAGATAATTTCTACCTTATACGGCCTCAAATGGAGCCATCTCAATACTCAAGTGGTAGCTATTATTATATGTGAACTCTGCTATAGCTAAGTGTTGCTCCCACTAACCTCCTAAAATCCATAACACAACCTAAGAGCACATCCTCAAGAACCTAAAATAGTCAGCTCCAACTATCCGTTAGTCTTATGGTTAAAAGCAATGTTAAGATTCACTTGAGTAACCAACTCTTCCTGAAGAGCTCTCTAGAAGTTAGAAGCGAACATCGAGCCCTGTTCAGAAATAATAGATATAGGAACTCCATATAGGGAAAATATCTCACGAACATAAATATATGCTAACCTCTTAGCACTGAAAGACATTTGAATAAAAATGAAATATGGCAATTTGGTCAATCAATCTACAATGACCTAAGTACCATCCGAACCATGAGAGGTGTGAGTAAATTAACTATTGAAGTCCATGGTGATCCGCTCCCACTTCACATGGGAATCGGTATCCATAGAACAAGACACCAGCCTCTGATGCTTGTTCTTCACCTACTGACAATATTGAAAATGAGTCGCAAACTCTTCCACATCTCTGTTCATACCATTGCACCTGCAATATTTCCTCAAATCCCTATTCATCTTAGCTATCCTAGAGTTAATAGAGTATCTGGAGCTGTGAGCCTCATAGAATATTGACTGAATCAAGTCACCAATCCTTGAAACCCAAATTCAACCATCAAATCATAGAATACCCTCAAAATCTATTGTAGCCCTCCTGGACTCACCACTCAACATATAATCATAGGTGACACGAAGTCCCCTATCCTCAAACTAGTGACTCCGAATCTACTCAAATAAGGTAGACCTCGCCTCATACTAGAAAGAACCCTTCTAGAATCTAAAATATCAAGTTGAACCATTAAGTTAGATAAAGATTGGATATCCCATGCCAACGGCCTCTCAGAAATTAAAATAGAAGCCAAGCTACTCATACTCACTACCTTCTGCATAAGGCGTCTACTACCATATTCGCGTTGGTCAAGTGGTGTAAAATAGAGATGTTATAATCCTTCAACAACTCCATCCATCTGTTCTGCCTGGAATTAATCTCTCTTTAAGTCATAAGATGCTAAAAACTATGATAATCAATGTAGATCTCACGTTGCATGCCATATAAATAATGGCTCTAAATCTTTTAAGTAAAAACTACCACCACTAACTCCAAATCATGAGTGGGATAGTTGCACTCGTACACCTTTAACTACCTCGATACAAAAGCAATAACTCATCCCTACTACATCAACAACCAACCCAGAAAAATACAGGAAGTATCATAGTACACGATGAATCCCTCGACCTCAACAGGAAAAGCAAATATAGAAGCTGAAGTGAGAAAACCTTGAGCTTCTGATAGCTTGACTCACACTCTTGGAATCACTAGAAAGAAACCTCATTCTAGGTCAATCTATTCATCGATGCAATAATAGTAACAAACCCCTCAATAAACTTCCTATAGTAACCAGCCAACCCATAAAGCTGCGAGCCTCAGAAGGAGATGTAGGCTCGGTCCAATAACAAATAGCCTCAATCTTTAATAGGTCTACCACAATCCCATCCTTAGACACCACATGTTCTAGGAATGTTACAAACTAAATATTGAAATCACACATTTAGAATTTAGCTAAAAACCTATGATCTCTCAAATCCGGTAGCATAATCCTCAAATGATGCATATGCTTCTCCCTACTCATTCAATACATAAGAATGTCATTGATGAACAAAATTTGAAGAAATATAAATTAGGTCTGAACGCACAATTTATCAAATCCATGAATGGAACTAGGCCTTGGTTAACCTAATATACATCATCAGGAAGTCATAATGGCCATAAAGAGTTCTGAAGGCTACCTTAGGGGTGTCCTTATCCTTAATCCTCAACTGATGGTAACTGAATCTCAAGTCAGTTTTAGAGAACGTTGTTGTTCCCTGAAGCTAGTCAATTTAGTAATCAATACTAGGCATAGGATGCTTATTCATCACTATCACCATATTAAGCAACCTAGAATTAATACATATACGCAAAGAACCATCCTTCTTCTTCACAAATAAGACAGAAGCACCCCAAGGAGACATACTCGGCTTGATATAACATTTACCTAGAAGATCCTTAAGCTGGGAATTTAGCTCCTTAAACTCTACAGGATCTATATGGTAAGGTTCCATAGAAATAGATTGAGTTTACCACTCAAGATCAACAATAAACTCAATATTGTTGTCAGAAGGAAAACCATGTAGATTGGTAGTAAAAATATCAGGAAAGTCACAGATTACATGAATAGCGTCAAGCAAGGAACTGTCCATACTAATGTCACTAATATAAGCAAGATAATACTCACCACCCCTTGATAGAAGTCTCATATCCCAAACATAATAAATAATCCCCATAGACTCATGGCTAAAAGACCCCTGCCACACAACCTAGGGTATGTTGGAAATAGCTAAGGTAATGGTCTTGGAAAAATAATCCAAGACAACATGATAAGGGGATAACCAGTCCATGCCCAAAGTCACATCAAAATCCACCATATCTAATAAAATAAAATCATCTCGAGTATCAAACTCTCAAACAGTCATAACACATGATCTATAAACCTGATCAACTACTAAAGAATAGCCTACAAGAGTAGATACACATAACAACATAGATAAAGAATCTTAATATAACTCTAACCATGGTACATAATAAGTAAACACATAAGAATAAGTGGATCTTGGATCAAATAAAGAAAGAGCCAGTTAATGGAACACTAATATCGTACCTGTAATAACATCATCCAAAGACTTTATCTCTGGTATACTAGGTTGGTACAACTCGATTCACAAGTCATGATGGCTAAACCCACCAGTAGGTAAGCCAACTCCATAACTCAGAGTTAAGGAAACAGGTTACTTTAGTAGAAATACCCAATAGGACCTAAATACACGAATACAATTGTAATCAACAGTTTCCTACTAAAAAAGACAACCAAATTACGAATACCAATCCCATGACTTTGTAATACCACTACAAGAGAATCTAAGTATGATAATAGAAAATACAACCCAAAAGTCTAGATTAGTCAACAATTGTGTCAAAAAAAACACAACAAAGATAGATAGAAATAGGCAACTCAAAACTCCAAGAGGTCACCCTATCTCCAGAAGATCAATACTACACAAACTCAACTCTGCGGCGGCAACTATTACCTGAGTCTGCATAAAAGGGAACAAACATGTAGTATATGTACCAAAATAATGGGAACTCAATAGGCATCATCGATAGACAGAGCTAAATTATGATATAGATGATATAAAGCAAGATAATATCTTTAAGTCAAGGTACAAAATTAAACCTAAATTATCCTCATCATCACTGTATACAAAAATGATCAACCAAAACAATAATATGTCATCTCATATTAATACACACCAATACCACCATATATAATGAGTAATTGATCCGGAAGCATAAAGCAACAATAATATAATTACAACCGCATAAATACCAAGTTAATGTACATACATCTATTAGAGCATAAATTAAAGGACCTTACCACAACATATCATTTTACCGGGGATTACACCCAAAAGAACATATAGTAAAGAACCAATCATAGTGTCCTATACCATCGGAGAGTGTATCAAAAGATCAAATCATAAACATGTATAGATATATAAAAACTTTACATTAATCCATGGTTTCCCAAGTTTCACACCAACGGTCATTTTACAACATTCATAATCCTCATCAATTACCGTAACTGAATAACATTTACAAAAGTACTTAAAACCATAATCATATCACCATTTAGAAAACTATCTCATCGATTAACTTGATATATACAATACTATTAGCTAACTAATTCTTATTATTAAACTACTAATTCGTTAGTCATCAAAGGACCTTTAGTTATTAGCCCAACAATTTCTTACGTAATCATTAGTCATAGGATAATAACTAACCATTATTCCCTAATTAACCAACATCCAACATCTAGTCGGGCTTACTATTTAACCATAGGCACATTTAAATAATATCCATTTCTAATAATCATAATAGCACTATTCACCATCAAGAAAAGGCCACAAATTATCATTATAATCATATATATATATATATATATATATATATATATATATATATATAACCATTAACATCTTTTAGTAGCTAGCGTCGTTAATATACAAATCCTAAGTTACTTGGCATCATAACTTAGTCATCAACTTCATTAATCATTACACACACTAATCTATTATTACCCTTAGCCACGTAATAACCACAATTGCTAGTTAACATATTTCTACCAAACAAGATTCGCTAACAAGAATTCTGAAGTTCAAGTCATCAAGTAAGATAGTCACTTAGTAGTCAACTAGTCATCACGTAACTCACTTAGATATACAATATTACTTAATTAATCCATTATCCCATGCTATCTAAATTCACTACGTGAATCCTCCAATGCCACACAATATCCCATTTATCAACTTGTCCTAATTCATTATTTGACATATACTACTTCTCTTTACTCTAGCAATAACTACACCATATAACAAGTGATTATTATCAAATAATTATAGCCAACATCCCCATATTAATCTGAAAAGGCATAATCATACTTAAATATATACATACACATGTTTACTATACACAACATCAATATATATCCTCCGGACTTACCGGACATCATCATAACATCAATATATCCTATGGATTTACCAGGATTCATCATATCATCAATATTCCTTTGAACTTATCGGGCATCATCATAACATTAAAGTATCCTCCAAACTTATCGGGCACCACCATATCATCAATATATCCTCCAAACTTATTGGGCATCATCAGGATATCAATATATCCTTCGGACTTATCGAGCATCACCATATCATAAATATATCTTCTAGACTTATTAGGCATCATCATGCCATCAATATATTCTCCAAACTTAGAGGGTATCATCATAATATCAATATATACTACAGACTTATCGGGTATCATCATATCATCAATATATCCTGTAAACCTACCAGGCATCATCATAATATCAATATATGCTCTGGACTTACTAGGCATCATCACACATATATAAGCAATCCAATCAATAGTAAATGCAAGCCCCACGAGGGATAGAGTGAATGAAAAGTAAGGAAAGATATATCATCGTAGCTCATCATTCATTATCAACACAATATATTAATAGGTGCATGAACTAGTATATCAATATGGTATGAACACTCACTACTTTATCGGGTTTAACACAATAATTAGATTTTCAAGTACAACCCTTAATTAAATTCTCTAGAGCCCCTCTTTATTTTCATGATTCACATAATTAGCATAAAAGGATCTTTAGCACAAACATTACTTTAATCACTAAGCTTGAACAAAATATGACTGACAATACACTCCAAGGCTCACAGGTAGTTTAGTCGATGAAGTAAGTAATAACATAGTCATTTGTTCAATATATAAGACAATTCATTAATATCTAGGCATTATAAATAATATATCAACCAACCATGCACATCATTTCCAATACCAACATCATGAATAAACCATATACTTGGGTTGGCCATCATATTACCAAAGAAATATTCTAAGCATTCAACTAGTATCTAGGTCACGAATGAAACTACATCGTCCAGACATAAGGTGGGTTAAGTTCCGCTTCTAATAATCTAAATTCCTCTTTAAGTTCCTCTTTAAGTTCAACTTCTACCTGGAACTAAGCTACATGGCCTAAGTTATCTCGTAGAGGTTTATTATTCTGCACTAGTCCTATGGTACTATTCTTCCACAAGTATTACTCTGAATTCATCAAAAGCTAAAGGGGCAATTTCCACAACTACGCACAACTAAGGTCAACTTACTATTTTGTATGAGTGACAAGGTCTCTTCCATCTAACTAGAGAAACTAGAGCACTCTTATGCTATTAATGAGATAACAAGTCCAACTAACCAAGATTCTAGGCGATAAGTAAAGTATTACACTTTATGAGTTCAATAGCCTAAGTGGCTCAACTAATCCCAAACATTACCATCTACCACTTCAGCACCTAAAATCCCACCCATTCTTATCAATATGTCAAAGTCATACTATGATAAAGCTCAATCTAACAAGAAGTAATCCTAACCTACCTCGAATCCAAATATAACTCACTAACCGATAACCTTCACTTTCTCTTTCTTTGAAGCTTCTTCAAAGGGACAAGCTATAAAAAAACCCAATCTATGCATTGTTACGAGAACATCAATATCCATGTTTTACCACTATGCTTTGGGTCCCAAATTACACCAAAAACCCCAAGTGGGTCCCACTTATAAAAAATAAGTTTCCAAGATCAACCCATTATTCAAATGCTATTAGGGAATTATATACCTTAAAAATTGGTGTCGATCAAGCATATTTGGGCTAAAATAAAGCCTCAAGCCATTTGGGTTTGGGCGAAATAATCAAGAATTTAACACTATAAATGAATGATTCATAACTTAGATTCGATGTTAATCATGAATATGCAAGTTATTCAAGCTCCCAATCAACACCCAAGACTCAAATTCGGGGACTACACACTCTATTAAGGTTTATGGAACCCAAGGCAAGAGAGAAATGGCCGATTCTCGACCAAAAAGGCATTTAAATACCCCTTCCCAGTGCTCGGTTCAAGAAATTGCAGACACGCAGGCCGTAATCGCGAGAATCCTTGATATGTTTCGTCCAATGCCTCAAGATGCATCTGGAATCCAATATGAGCAAACAAATTATGCAATCACACTGATTTTTACATTCTAGACGTGTTGGCAAAGTCCAATTTTCCATCCAAGGCCATTTTGACTAAATATGGGGCCTGCACCTAAATTTTTAATTTATTAACTTTCTAACCAGTAGGTCGAAATGAGTTTGGGTGTAGCAGGACCCAAACCAAAGGTCTATCCAACATGAAATAAATATTTTGGAGCTGCTAACCTAGTCAAAATTCACATATGATATCGTTTTACTAAGGTTTTTGCTCGAAACCATTTGTAACCATCAAAGACTTCTAACAAGGGAAATGGTTCTAAAAACCAAATAGACTACCTGGTCACTGAACTATCAGTTCCAACAAGTCATAAATGACTTGGGAAAGTTATAGAAAAGCTCTAATAGAGAAAATAAGAAGAATCACGAGAAATAACCTGAAGTGTTGTTACAAAATCCACCACTAAGGAACTTTTATCCCTAAAAATTAAAGTTTGAGAAAATACCTGAAGTATCAAACATGTATGGACACTAGGCTCACATATCGCTCTAGATATCCAAAGTGGCCTCCTCCACTGGGTAGTTCTTCCAATGAACCATAGTTATAGGAATCTCTCTCATACGTAACTATCTCATATCACTAGCCAAAATAAGCATGGGTTCCTCCACAAAGGTCTACTTCTCATCTAACTAGACTGAGTCCCACCTAAGCACATGAGACGAATCAAGAATATACTTTCGTAACATAGAGATATGGAAAACTGGATAAATAGTAGCGAAATCTGGAGGCAATGGTAACTCATAGGCCACCTCGCCGACTGTGTGAAGAATATAAAAATGATTAATATATCAAGGACTGAGCTTGCTCTTCCTTCAGAACCTTACTACACTTCTCATGGGAGAAACACGAAGGAACACACGATCACTAACTCCGACTATCAAGGCATGGAGCTTACGATCAGCATAGACCTACTGCCTACTCTAGGATGCTTTCAGCCTATCCTGAATCACCCTAACTCTATCTAATGAGTCCTGAAGCAAATTTATACCACGAGTTCTCACCTCAGAGGTTTCAAACCATCATATCAGATAATGATATCTCCCTCCATACAAAGCCTCATAAAACACCATCTCAATACTCGAATGATAGTTATTATTATATGCAAACTCTGCCAATGCCAAGTGTCGATCCTTCTATCCTCCAAAGTTCATAACACATGCTCAGAGCATATCCTCAAGTACCTAAATAATTTGCTCAAACTCACTATCTATCTATGAATAAAAAGTTGTACTCAAATCCACTCGACTACCCTACTCCTATAATGCTCTAAAAAATTGTGAAGTAAGCATAAAACCACATCCTGATATGATAGAAATAGGCACCCCATGCAAATGAACTATCACCCACATATAAATATGGGCTAATGTTTTAGCATGGAAGGTCATCTGAATAGGAATAAAATATTCCAAATTGGTTAAATGATCCACAATAACTCTAATACCATCATGACCACAGAAAATATGAGGCAAACTACGAACGAAGTCTATAGTAATTTGCTCCCATTTCCACTTGGAAATGGGCAACCTCTGAGTCAATCCTCCAGGATGCTGATGCATGTCCTTGACTAGCTGACAACATAGGGAACAATCAACAAAGTTAGCCATATCTCTCTTTATACCATCCCACCAGTAATGCTGCCTCAAATATCTAGACATCTTAGATATTCCAGGATGAATATATGTTTTTAGCTATGACACTCATAAAGAATCGACTGAATCAAGTAGTCAAGTCGGGGAACAAATATACGACCTAGAATCTTAAAATACCCTTGAATTCAATAGCGTGCCTCCCAGACTCACCACTGGTCACGGAGGAAGCAAAGCCTACTATCCTCATACTGACGATCATGAATTGTTTTGAATAGAAAGGACCTCGCCTCCACATAAGCCAAAATTCTCCCAGGATTCAAAATATAAAGGCAAACCATCAAATTGGCTAAGGACTCAATGCCCGTGTCGTAGGCCTCTGAGAAACTGATATGCATGCCAAGCTATACATACTCACTACCTTACAAATCAAGGAATTAGCTACCATACTTTCCTTACCCTAATGATACAAGATAGAAATGCCATAGTCCTTTAACAACTCCACTGATCTACACTGGCAAGCATTAAGCTCTTGCTAGGTCATAATGTGCTGAAGGCTTTGATGATCGGTAAAAATCTTACAATGCACTCCATAAAAATAATGGCTCCAAATCTTGAGCACGAAAACTATCATCGCCAACTCTAAATCATGAGTGGAGTTGTTTCACTTATGCAATTTAAGATTTCTAGAAGAATAAGCACTGAAAGACCCTACTGTATCAAAACACAACTAATACCAACACCCAAATTGTCATAAAACATGGTGAACCTCTCACCCTCAACATGAAGAGCTAACACTAAAACTGAATTAAGACAATCATTTAGCTTTCCAAAGCTCAACTCTAACTCCTCAAACCTTTGAAAAGGAACTTCCTTCCAAATCAATTTAGTCATTGGGGCTAAAAAAGTAGAAAATCTCCCAACAAAGTGCCTGTAATAACCAGCCAAACTGATGAAACTGGAAACCTCAGTTAAAGACGTAGGCCTAGCTCAATAATGAATTGCCACAATCATTGTTAGGTCTACCATGATACCGATTATTGATACCATTTGTCCAATAAATGACACTTACTTAATCCAAAACTCAACCTTAGAGAACTTGGAAAAAAGCACATGATCTCACATGGTCTGTAACACCATCCTCAAATACTATGCATGCTCCTCACTACTCCTCAAATACACAAGAATTTCATCAAGGAACACTATGATGAAAGAGTCTAGATAGGGTTTAAACAAACTGTTCATCAAATCCTTGAACGCAGTTGGGGAATTAGTCAATCCAAAAGACAACCAAAAACTCATAATGACCATAACGGGTTTTGAAAGCTATCTTCGGGATATCCTCAGCCCGAATCCTTAACTGATGATAATCAAACATGATAAATCTTTGAAAACGCGGCTACACTTTAAAGCTGGTCGAACAAATCATCGATGTGGGGCATAGGATAATGGTTCTTCATCATCACCTTATTAAGATGACTATAATCAATACGCATACAAATGGAACCATCTTTCTTTTTCACAAACCATATAGGAGCTCCCTACGTGGATTTACTCAGTCTAATAAAACTCTTACCAAGAAGATCACTTTAGCTCAGTAGGATCCATACGGTAAGGTGCCATAAAAATAGGTCGAGTGCCAGGCTAAAGGTCAATAGTGAACTCAATCTCACAGTCAGGGGGAATACTAGGCAGGTCGATAGGGAACACATCAAAAAACTCATAAATAATAGGAGAGTTAAGAGACGGACTCTCTACATGAGTATCATACATATAAGTAAGAGAAGACTAGCAACCCTATGATATATGTCTTATAGCATAAACATAAGAAATAATCATCATCAGCTCGCGACTAACTGCTCCCTACCATACCACTGGGGGTATGCCGGGCATGGCGAAGGTAATGGTCTTGGCAAAACAATCCATGACTGCATGATAGTGGAATAACTAGTCCATGTCTAGAATCACATCGAAGTCCAATATTTCTAGAATAAGAAGATCAACATAAGTATCAACATCACTAACTATCACAACACATGATCTTAATACTCTATCCACTACTTAAAAATCACCCAATCGTGGTGCATAATAATCAAATATATAACAATTAGTGGATTTGGGATCAAATAAAGCAAGAACTGACTCATGGCACACCAAAATCATAGCTGTATCTATAAAATCCAAAGTCTCAATCTTAGGTCTAGCAGGTATTGCATATAACTGACCACGCTCACCACCTGGCTGGGTACTTAATCGACCTCCTATTATGCTTACATGTGTACTACCTTGAGCACCCTGATAACCATCCTTTCAACCTTGTGAACCACCCTTACTTGAGGGATTAAGTGCCCTAATAGAAGTAGGATCCTGGATTGAAACAATCATCAACCCATGACTAGGGCAATCTCATAATAAATAACCAGGAAATCCACAAGAAAACCAAAAATCATAGATCCAGGTGATCCAGTGTAACCACCATGTCTAGCATGGCCTGTAGACAAACCTCTCAAAGACTGATCACTGCCCTTACCAGGACGACCACTAGTACTAAACTTAACTCTATTAGTAGTTTGAAGATCTTTCTGAACTCGTCGACAAGTTTGACTTTAAGGTTGAAAAGATGGACGCGAAGGATACCCAACATAAGAACTACCACCTCTGAATTGGGAACTTCTATAGTTCACACCAAATCTGCCTTGGTACTTGGGTCACTTATCACGGCCCTCAAAATGCATGTCCTACATCACTCTAGCATGATCTAAAAACTAAGTAAAGGTCCTACCCGCAAAAACTAGACTTTGATTCACCATCAAAATAGAGAGTCTGAGTCCCCTCGTAAAGCAAAAAGTTATGTCATACCTAGAATCCAAAATAGAAGTCGCATGCCTAGACAACTTTTGGAAATGGGCTTCATACTCAGCGAATGTCATAGAACCCTGTTCCAATCTGGAACTCATCCCTCAATAGATATCTAAGGTTGTACGACATATATTTCTCCAAGAACATCTCAATGAACTAAGTCCATGATAGAGGAGAAGATTCAATGGACCTAGAACTCATAAAATCTCTCCACCAGTTTTGAGCAAACAAATCCAACTGAAATATGGTATAATCCACACCACGAGTTTCAACAAGGCCTAATCTACTGAGCCTATCCTCACAAGCAATAAGAAAATCAAATGCATCCTCTACAAGAGTACCAAAAATCCTAGAAAAAGTCATCCTAAAAAACTATCGAGCATTTTCTGCTCCTCAGTAGACATAGAAGGCTGGGTCACTAAAGGTTGAGTGACAATCGATTGAAAAATTACAGGCATAAGAGAAACCTCAAGTCTAGAAGTTGTAGCTGCAGGATAAACTCCTACCCCAGTATTCTACACACCAAAAACAATACCCAACAGCTGAACCAAGGCTATTCTAAGCAAAAAAAAAAAGAGAATAAAACCTGGTGAAGCCTAGGCTGGTCCCTGATCCACTGTTAGTTATGGCAGAGGAATCTCTAGCTCAGGTGCAGAAATAGGTGTATGGGGTAGGTGGCCCATCCTGCTCCCTAATGGGGGACAAAACACAAAGCTATCCTCGAACAGGAGTAGGATCCCTAGGATTAGTCTCGGGACCCTCCTCAAGTATAGTTGTAGCACATGTCTTGGGCATCTGCAAAAGAATAAATTCATGAAAATATACTATAAACAAACTCAGATTCTTAGAATGATATGAGTGAAAGAAGTGAAGGACTCTTAAGAATGTCCTATAGCCTCCCAAAGATAGGAAACAGACGTCAATGTTTTGATCCATAGGACATTTGCTCTTATACCGATAATACTAGTTAAATCTAGGCTCTAATACCTATTTATCACAACCCAATTAATGAGTCATGAGGGCACATACTAACACCCACAAGTAGGTAAGCCAACATTGTAACCAAGAGCTAAGATAATAGGTTACATTGGAAGAAATGCACAATCGGGCCAAAATACACGAATACAATTATAATCAATAGTGTTCTACTAAAAAACACAATCAAACTATGAATATCAATCCCACTAACTAGTAATAATAGTACAACAGCATCTAAGTATGATAGTAGAAAATACAACCCAAAAGACTTGAATAGTCAACAATTTTGCATGGAATACAAAAGAATGAACAATGATAGAGGGAAATAGGTTACCCAGAATTCCAAGAGCTCACCCATTTTGTGGAAGATCAACACTGCACATACTCAACTTAGCAGCAAAAACTAGTACTCGGGTCTGTACCAAAAAGCTACAGAAGTGTAGTATGAGTACGAAAAAAATAGGTACTCAGTAGGCATCATCGATTGACTACATGAAATTATGATATAAAAATGATATAAAGTAAGATAATATCTCTAAGTCAAGGTACATAATTGAACCTGAATCATCCTCATCATCACTGTATGAAACAAATGATCAACCAGAACAATAATACGACATCTCATATCAGTACAAACCAATACCATCATATATAATGGCTAATTGATCCTAAAGCATAAAACAACACTAATATTATTACAACTGCATAAATATCAAGTTAACGCACATACATCCATGTGAGCATAAAGTAAACGAACTCACCATGGCTTTCTATACCACCATGGAGTACACCCAAAATAGCACATATTAAATAATCCTTCACGGCATCCCATAACATCTGAGAGTGCATCAAAATATCAAATCATCAATGTATATAGATATATAACAAATTTCTCATTAATCCATGGTTTCCCATATTTCACACCAACGGTCATTTTCCAACATTCATAATCCTCATCAATTACTACAATTGAAATACATATACCAAAGTGCTCATAACAATAATCATATCACCATTTAGAAATCTATCTTATCAATTTATTCGATCTACACACTACTATTAGCGAACCAATAGCCATTATTAAACTACTAATTCTCAAGTCATCAAAGTACCTTTAGTTATTAGCCCAATCGATTCCTTAGATAATTATTATTCATGAGATAGTAACTACCTATTATTCCCTAATTAACAAACATCCAACATCTAGTTGGGCTCACTATTTAACCATAGGCGCATTTAAACAATACCCATTTCTAATCGTCATAATAGCCCTAATCACCATCATGAAAAGGCTACAAATTATTACTATACTCTTACATATCTAACCATTAACATCTTTTAGAATCTAGCATCACTAATATACAAATCCTTAATTGATAGCTAATCGACATCATAACTTAGCCTTCAATATAATTAATCATCACCCATACTAACCTACTATTAACATTATCCATATAACAACCACAATTTCTAGTTACCATATTTCTACTAAACAAGGTTCACTAACTAGAATTCTAGACTTCAAGTCATCAAGTAAGATAGTTACTGAGTAGTCAACTAGTCACCACATAGTTTTCTTAAATAAATAGTATTCCTTAATTAATCCATTTACCCAATGCTATCTAAATAAACAACGTGAACCTCAAATGTCACATAATATCCTATTTACCAATTTGTCCTAATTCATTATTCGGTATATACTACTTCTATTCACTATTCAACTCTAGCAAGAACCTTACCGCTTAACAAGTGATTAGTAAAAAAAAATTATATCCAACATCCCAAGATTAACATCATATCTTCAAACCATATACGGATGTATTCTTATAAAGGCATAATAATGCTTAAACATATATATACACATGTTTATCATGCGTAACATCAATATATATCCTCCGAACTTATCGAGCGTCATCATAATATCAATATATCCTCCATATTTATTAAAAATCATCATATAATCAATATATCCTCCGAACTTAACAGAAATCATCATACATTTATAAGCAATAAAAAATAGTAAATGCAAGCTCCACAAGGGAAAGAGCAAAAGAAATGTAAGGAAAGACATATCATTGTACCATATCATTCATTATCAACTCTATATATTAATAGGTGCATGAACACGTATACCCATATGGTATGAACTTTCACTACTTTACTGGGCTTAACATAATGTCATGATCCAAGGCTACCCCCTAGTCGTGAGAACAGTGCTTACGGTCATAAGTTACGATAATCTAACCAATGAGCTGGTACCTGCTTTGAGTACTGGATAATATACTAATAACGAACATGTGTAAAAACCACTATATAAACCCATAAGGTTCAAATACTTAAAATATAATTTAAATCATAAGTCTAAATGTCAAATGACATACTGAAAAGAATAATCAAAGACTAATTATCTGAATGACTAAAAACATCTAAAAGCATCTAACTGACTAAAGAGCTGATGGGATAGGCCCCAACTAAGTCCAAAGTAAACTAACTAATAAAGATTTACTGAACTACTAAAATAACATCACAGGTCCTCAACATATGAGGACTCACCATAACTGTTGCTGCTGATAGGCTTAATTGTCTAAGCATGATCAGAAAACTGAGCATCCAAGCCTATATATAAGACATCATAACACAAAGAGAAGTATGTAATAAGTACTTTAAATATACTATTATATGAGATGAGTTTAGGCTGAAATACTTAGGTTCATGTGCATGAAATAATGACTAACTGAATAGCATTAGATAACTGATGCACAAATTTGTGAGAGTTGTAAAATTTGAGAATTGATGACAAAGCATATAACATGATACTAAAATAGTCTATAAACTGAAATACTAAAATTTGGTAACTGAATAACTGATGAACTATATGCTATGGTCAAGCAAACCTAAACTAAATTTTGTACTGAAGACTAAACTGAGACTGTTGGAGGTACCATCTAACCAACATGCCCCAATCTGATCAAAGTAGGGTCCAACCTGTAACCCCAGTTAGAAGGGTGGCAGTACCATGCCACGAGTACTAACAATGGCTATGTGGATCCACTAAAATAATGTCCTAAAGGACTAATGAGTCACCCTCATCTAGAACATGATCTAATAAGATATATGTTACCCTCAACTAGCAGGTAAACACTTTATCAACCCTTAACTGGAAGGTTGATATCTCTAACCTATCCTGGCTATGTAATTTGGAACTAAGGGACTTCTACTAAAAGTCACACCCTCTACTTGTAGGTGAGCCTCCATCGTTTGGTTTGCTCGGTGCTAAATCCTACTCCTAACTAAATGAAACTGATTATTGGGCTGAAGTAATCTTAATTGAGAAAACAATAGATCATGGTACTATCTGAATGACAACACTATTGTTTTATCTGAAATCATTTTGAACATAGTAAAATTATGTAAATAGCTAAGTATCGGTGTTCATAACCCTCCAGCACTGAATGAAAATATCAATAAGGACATATGAATCTTTAGAAAATCCTAATAAAGGATCATTGCTCAAAAACCAATATTTAAACATTTCATAAAACACATCGGAGTCATGAATTTAAGCATGGGAATGGGTAAAGCAGGTAATTGAAAACATAGTTACAATATTAAAATCATGTATTTAGGAATTAATATGGGGATTTCAATAATCAAATGATAAGGGCTCATTCAATTGATAAACACTTGTAACATAAATTTTAATCAAAATCAATAACAAATTCAAGGAGACAATTCATCATAAACATGTAAAAACTCATAATTTGATATCAAAAAGGGATTCTAGGACTCCATGGGTGAAAAGGGTCATGGATGAACATCACACATACCTTAAATCTTTAAGCTTGAAAGAGAAATACAACCTTGATGCTTTTCTTGAAAGTTCTTAAATTTGGAAACTTAATTTCTTGGTTTTCTTGAAGAGAAAAGAATGAAATTGATGAACTTGGGGGATGATTAGGGTTTGTTTTGAGAGGAAAATTGGGGGGAAATGGGCATATAATGACCTAACCAACATTTTAATTCATGTTTTTATGAATTGGATTGAGGGGAAAAGACTCGATTACCCCTCAAAGAATTAAATTTACAACTAGAATGTAGATTAGGGATTCACCATAATGCGATGATGAGATCATCGTTATACCCATCATAATGTGCCACTATCGTGTTAAGGTTCTGGAATCAAAATCCAAACACGACCCAATCCTCATCCATAAAATCCAAAACTACCCTGAGACATGCTCCTTACACCCCTGAACATGAATTAACTTAAAAACCTACATCTTGGGGTCAGGAAGACCCATTTAAAAATCTTTGAAGTCTAAGTCCCCAACACTTAATGAAATTTTCAAGCTTTAAGCCTCTTATGCATGCAACTAGGAGATGAACTGAGCTAAGAAAAGTACAGGGTATTATAATATCTCCCCCTTGGGTTTATTCATTCTCAAATTAGACTGATTAAGTTGAGACTACTTGGGGAAACTGAGATCATATACTGATTATGCATAACTAAGAACATGATTACATAACTGAGCCTAAAATATGATACATGACTGAACTGATTTCGTGAATGCATGCAGACGCATGATAATAATTATATAGCTAGAATTAAGAATGGAAAAGAGACAATCTAAGGAAAATTATTACCTTAAGATGAGTCTGAGTTTACAAAGAAAAGATGAGGGTACTAGTTATGCATATCTGCTTTTGCTTCCCAAGTGGCTCCCTCAATGGACTGATTTTACAAAAGAACTTTAACCAAGGGAACTTTTTTATTCCTTATTAAACGAATCTGAAAATCAAACATCTCGACTTGAATTTCTCTATAAGAAAGGCTATCCTAAGCATCCATGCTTTATTAAGGGACTACTATAGCTGGATCAGTAATACACCTCTTTAATAAAGAAACATGGAACACTAGATGTACTGATGCCAAATCTGCAGGCGACTCAATCTCGTAAGCTAACTTTCCAAAACAACTTAAGATTTTGTAAGGGCCAATATATCGGGGACTGAGTTTCTCCTTCTTGCCAAATATTTTCACTCCCTTAATTGGTGAGATTTTCAAATAGACCAAATCACCAAGCTTAAACTCAAAGTTTCTTCTTCTCAAATCTGCATAGAATTTCTGACAACTTTGGGCTATCTTAAGCCTCTCCCTAATCAACAAAACCTTCTCTATCGTATCAAACACCAAATCTAGCTCAACCAAAGAGTCCTCACCTGCCTCAAATCAACTAATAAAAGATCTACATCTTCTCCCATAAAGAGCCTTAAATGGATCCATATGAATACAGGAGTGATAACTGTTATTGTACGTAAACTCACTCAATGGTAACTGATCTTCCTAACTACCCTTTTAAGCCAATAACACATTCTCTTAACATATCCTCTAGGGTCTGAATAGTCCTCTCAACCTGAACATCTGTCTGAGGATGAAAAGTTATACTGAGATGAACTTGGGTACCAAGATCCTTATGAAAAGATTTCCAAAAGTGAGATGTAAAATAAGTACCTTTATCTTAAACAATAAACTACGGGACTCTATGCTAGCTAACTAACTCTCTAATATAGAGCTTGGCATAATCCTTGACTGAATAAGAAGTATGAACAAGCAAGAAATGAGATAATTTTGTCATTCTATCTACAATGAACCATATCGAATCATGCTGACGACGCAAATAAGAAAACCATATCACAAAATCCATGTTCAACCTTAACTTGTTGACAGTTAGAACACTTAGCTACAAGCTTTACAATATCCCTCTATATACCACTCCACTAATTGATTTCCCTTAAATCATGGTACATCTTAGTGGATCCTAGGTAAATAGAATAGCGTGCACCATGCGCTTCTAACAAAATTCACTATCTCAAACCATCAACAACTGACAAACCCATCCTACCCTGATAATGTGACACACCATCTCCCCCTTGGGATAAAACCACTACTTTCTGATATCTAACTAATTCCTTTAACTTAACTAAATTGGGATCCCTATCTAACTTCTCCTTCACTTTGGAAACCAAAGAAGATTCTGAGCTATTATGAATCCAAACACTACCTTTAGCTGAATCAACCAACCTAATGCCAAATCTTGTTAGTTGATGAACCTCCCTGACTACATCATTCTTATCGTCCTCAACATGAGCAACACTATCCATAGACAATCTACTAAGGGTTTCTGCTACTACATTGGCCTTACTCGAATGATACAACATACTCATATCATAATCTTTCAACAACTCTAACCACCTTCTCTAACAAAGATTTAAATCTTTCGGTGAGAACATATACTATAAAATTTTTTGATCTGTGAATACATTATCATGAACTCCATAAAGTTAATGCCTCTAAATTTTCAAGTAAAAAACAATTGTTGCTAACTTAAGATCATAGGTAGGATAATTCTTTTCATGGGGCTTAAGCTATCTAGAAGAATAGGCTATAACCTTACCTCTCTGCATTAATAAATAACTAATACCAACTCTGGAAGTATCACAGTAAATAACAAACCTGTCTGAACCATTTGGAAAAGTCAAGACTAGGGCTGAGGTGAGTCGAGTCTTCAACTCCTGAAAACCCTTTTCATATGAATCTAACCACTGAAATTTGACTTTGTTCTGAGTCAATCGAGACATGGGGGATGCAATAGATGAAAACCCTTTAATAAATCATTGCTAATAGCCAGTCAAACCCAAGAAACTCCTAATATCTGACAGAAAGATGTGTCTGAGCTAGTTTTTCATGACTTTAGTCTTTTAAGGGTCAACTCTAATGCCATCACCAGAAATAATATAGCTAAGAAAAGCTATTAATATTAGCCAAAATTTGCACTTATTGAATTTGGAGAATAACTTATGGGCTCTAAGAGTCTGTAATACGATTTTGAGATGGTCTGCATGATTATTTTCACTATAGGAGTAGACAAAAATATCATCAATCAAGACTATGTTGAACATG
The DNA here is from genome assembly GCF_002878395.1 of Capsicum annuum. Classification (NCBI taxonomy): domain Eukaryota; kingdom Viridiplantae; phylum Streptophyta; class Magnoliopsida; order Solanales; family Solanaceae; genus Capsicum; species Capsicum annuum. The sequence goes on from NC_061118.1 coordinate 123,901,979, forward strand.
TCCAACTACTTCTTGAACACTCTATTCATCAAGTCCATGAGAGCTACTGGGGCATTCATTAGTCCAAAAGACATAACTAGAAAGTCCAAGTGACCATACCAAGTTCTGAAGGTTGTCTTCAAAATGTCACTTTCTCTGACTCTGAGCTAATGATAGCCGGATCTGACGTCTATCTTAGAGAAATAACTAGCACCCTGAAGTTGGTAGAATAAGTCATCAATCCTAGGGAGTGAGTACTTATTCTTGGCTGTGACTTTGTTCAAGTGACGATAATCAATGTATTCTAAGAGAACCATCTTTCTTATGAACGAAAAAATTAGAGCACCCCAAGGGAAAACACTGGGCCTGATGAATCCCTTATCTAAAAGATAATTGAACTATTTTTTAACTTTTTTAGCTTAGATAGAGACATTCTATAGGGAGGAATAGAGATAGGATGGGTATCTGGAAGGAGATCTATTTTGAAGTCAATTTCCATTTTAGGAGGAACTCCAGAAAGATCTTCAGGGAATACATATGGAAATTCCCTCATTACTGCAATTGACTCGAGACTTGGAGTCTTAGAATTAGAGTTTTGACTCAAACAAGATTGTATTTGCACCCCTTGGATATCATTTTTCTTGCTTTAAGATATGACACAATCTGACACCTAAGCGCTGAAGTACTAACCCCTCCATTCAATGACTAGTTTGTGGAAACTTAAAATGAATGACTCTATTTCTACATTCAACTGAAGCATACAATGAGTAGAGCCAATACATGTTGAGAATTATGTCAAAATGAGTCATCTCCAACTCTACACCATCTACTGAAGAAATTTTTTAGGATATTATAACCGAGCAATTTCAGTACACCTATCTAGCTATGATAGATTTAGCCATTGTGGTAGACACTAATAAAGGCTCTACTAAAGTTTTGGGATTGACAATGAAATCGATAGATATATAGGGCTTACAAAAAAATAAAGCTCCAGGATCTAACAAAACATAAACATAAAAATGAAAGACCTATAACATACCCGTTACCACATCAGGAGAGATTTACTGATCATGAAGGGACTGGAGTGCATATAATCTATTCTGGCGCTGCTCACTGGTTGTACTGGATATGGCACCCTACTGAGTCGAGCAAACAGATGGAACTAGAGGACGATTGGACTGACACTACTGACTACTCTTTGGGTAATATATGATTTTGTGGCCTGGCATGCCACATCCAAAACACATATCACTTCCAGCTCTACACACACCATAATGATTCCTACCATATTTTTGGCAAAGAGGATTAGTCTGACCACCATTCACGCTACCTTGGGACTTAGATCCTGGCGCTCTATCCCAACTGTCATTCTTGAACTTTAGCACTAGCACACTAGATGAAGATGGAGCTGGGGCTGAAAACTTCTAATAGATCTAAGAATGGTTACCACCCTCTGACCTAGGATATAAGAATTAAAGTTACCTATTTTGGCTCTCTTACTCTCTCTCTCTCTCTCTCTCCTTAAGCTTTTGTTCTTTAATTTGTTGAGCATGACCATAAGCCTAGATGTGTCTATCTTCTATATCAACATAGCAGTTCTTCATTCCTTGACCACACTATCAGATATATTAGACACGAACTTACTCATTCTAGTCCTGTTATCAGCCACCATCAAAATAGCATACCTCGCTAATTGAGTAAAATTAAGCAAGTATTCCTTTACACTCATATTACCCTATTGTAAATTAATGACCTCCTGCACCTTATCTTTCCTCAACTCTAAAAAAAAGAACCTATCTAAAAAGTTATAAAAACTCCTCCTACTCTACAGGACCTGCCTCATCACCCCTATCACTTTTCCACTACTTATACTAATTGTGAGCCATATCCTATAATTGGTAAGCAGTCAACTCTACACTTTCACTTACATTGACACCCATGATATCAGTAACCTTCTAAACCATATCAAGAAACTCCTATAGATCCTCCTCAGACTTGGATCCCAAAAATAGAGGGGGATTCATTCAAGTAAAGTCCTAATCCCAGATATAATTGTACTTGCAACTTTATTAGCTGGGGCAACAGCTTGTTGACTGTTCTAAGTAGCTATTGGTTGAGCTAAGGTAGTGGAGGCATCTTTGAACTCGGCATGAGAGATATGTTCATCAGGGCATCTTTCTAAACAAGTGAAGGTGCAGGATAGTTCCTATTTCTTCTTTTTTTATTCTTTCTAGGAGGTATTTTCAGTAACGGAATAAAGGATGGATTAGAAAGAGTGTCTAAACCGAGCTTATGCTCACTCACACTACATGAATACTGAAAGAAAATAAAATTTTCCTATAAGGTTTTGTAGCCTTTTTTCCATAAGTGGGCACACTTTGCACACATACACAAAACTCTAATATTAAGTTTTTTCATGACCCGAGGCTACCCCAGTAATGACAATGATGCTTATTATCACAAGTCACCACAAGCTAACCCATGGGCTAGTACCTGCTCTAAGCACTGGTTAATATATTGATAACGAACATGTGCAGAAAAAAACTGAATAAATCCATAAGGTTCAAATACTAAAAATACAATTTAAGTCATATGTCTGAATGTCTGATGACATACTGAAAAGAATGATCAAATAACTGATAAACTGACTAACTATCTGAATAACTAAAAACATCTGAAAGCCTTTAACTGACTAAAGAGTTGATGGGACAGGACCCAAAAAACTAAAAAATAAACTAACTGAAAATAAATATTGAACTACTAAAATAACATAAAAGTTCCTCGATATATGACAACTCACCACAACTGCTACTATTGATATGGTGAACTAACAAATCACAATCAGGAAATTGAGCATCTGAACCTATGATATAAGAAATCATAGCATGAAGAAATATATGCAATCAATACTGTGAATGTACTGGTATATGAAATGAGGTTAGGCTGAAATACATAGCTTCATATGCATGAAATAACGACTGACTGAATAGCATAAGATAACTGATGCTTAAATACGTGAGAGTTGTAAAATCTTAAAATGCATGACCAAGTATATAACATCATACTAAAATAGTCTATAAAAAATAAAATACTAAAATTCGGTAAATGAATAACTGAAGAACTATATGCTATGGTCAAGAAAACTTATACTGAGACTGTGGGAGGTATCATCTAACCAACATAATCCAATTTGATCTAAGTGGGGTACAACCTGTAACCCCAGTTAGAAGGGTTTTAGTACCATTCCATGAGTATTAACAATGGTTGTGTAGATCCACTAAACTAATATCTTGAAGGACTAATGAGACACCCTCATCTGGAAGGTTCTCTAATGAGATATGTGTTGCCCTCAACTAGAAAGTAAACACTTTATCAACCCTCAACAGGTAGGTTAATATCTCTAACCTACCCTGGTTATGTAGTTCTTGAACTAAGGGACTTCTACGAACGGTCACACCCTATACTAGCAGGTGAGCCCCCATCCTTGGGTTCTCGCGATGCTAAATCCTACTCCCAACTGAATGACACTGATTACTGGATTGAACTAAGCTTAACTGAGCAAACAAGTGATCATAATACTAACTGAATGACAATGCTTATGGTTTATCTAAAATCATCTAAAGATACTAAAATTATGTAAACAGCTAGGTATCGGGTGTTCATAACCCTTTAGCACTGAATAAAAATAACAATAAGGATATATGAAGCTTTAGAAAAACCTAATACAGGATTATTTCTCAAAACCCAACATTTAGACATTTCATCAAACACGTGGGAGGCATGAAATTAAGCATAGGAATGGGTAAAGAATGTAATTGAAAACATAGTTACAATTTTAAAATCATGAATTTTTAATTTAACATGGGGATTTTAATGCTCAAATCATATATGGGCTCATTCCATCGAAAAACACTTGTAACATAACTTGTAATAAAAATCAATAATAACTTCATGGAGAAAATTCATCATAAATATGTAAAACTCAAAATTTGATATCAAAAAGGGATTCTTGGACTCCATGGGTGAAAAGGACCCATGGATGAACATCACACATACCTTAAACCCTTAAGCTTGAAAGAGAAACACAACTTGATGCTTTTCTTGAAAGTTCTTGGATTTGGGAACTTGATTTCTTATTTTTGGAAGAGAAAGTAATGAAATTGATGAACTTAGGGGATGATTAGGGTTTGTTTTTGAATGGAAAATTGGGGAAAAATTGGCATATAATGTCCCAACAGATGTTTTAATTCATGTTTTCACAAAATAGATTGAGGGAAAAAGACTCAATTGCCCCTGAGAGTATTCAATTTGAAACAGGAATGCAGATTAGGGGTTCACTGCTATGCGGTGAAGGGATCATCACTATACCCACCATGATGTGCCACTATCGCAGTGAGGTTCTGGAATCAAAATCCAAACACAACCCAATCCTCATTCAAAAAATCCCAAAACTTCCCCCGAAACATGCTCCATACAGCACTGAACATGAGTCAACTCAAAAACCTACATCTCGGGGTCGGGAAGACCTTTTAAAACTCTTCAAAGTTAAGACGCCAAAAATAAGATAGTCCCCAATAATTAGTGAAATTTTCAGGCTTTAAGCCTCTTATGCATGCAACTAGGAGCTGAATTAGGCTAATAAAACTATGGGGCATTGCATATAATCATTAGTATTTTCAATAACAAACCTTAATTATATCTTCTAGAGCCCCTATTTATTAATATGATTCATATTATTAGCACATGAGGATCTACAACAGAAACATTAGTTTAATCACTAAGCTTAAATATAATTTGAGTGATAACATACTCCAAGGCTCACATGGTAATTTAGTCAACCAAGTATGTGATAGCATAATCATGTGTTCAATGTATAAAACAATTCATTAATATCAAAGTATTATCAATAATTTTGCAACCAATCATGCACATCATTTCCAATGCCAACATCAAGAATAAACCATTTACTGGGGTTAGACATCATATCACCAAAGGCATATTCTAAGCTCTTAACAAGTATCTAGGTCACTAATGAAACAACATAGTCCAAACAAAAGACGGGTCAAGTTCCACTTCTAATAAACCAAATTCCTCTTCAAGGAAAATTTCTACCCATAACTAAGCTAATCCATATAAGTCATGTCTTAGAGGTTTATTATTCCACACTAGTCCAATGGTATAATTCTTCCTCAAGTATTACATCTAATTCATCTACAGCTACTTGGGCAATTTCCATGACTACGCACAACTAAGGTCAACTTAGTATTTAGTATGAGTGACAAGGTCACTCCCGTCTAATTAGATCAACTAGAGAATTCTCATGCTATTCATGAGATAACAAGTCAAACTAACCAAGATTCTAGGCTAAAAGTCAAGTATCACACTTTATGAGTTCAATAGCCTATGTGACTCAACTAATCCCAAACATTACCATCTACTATTTCAATACCAAAACCCCAGCCCAATCTTATCAAGTTATCAAAGTCATACTATAATAAAGCTCAATCTAACAAGAAGTAAGCCTAACCTACCTCGGATCCAATTTTATCTCATGAGTTGATGACTTTTGCTTTCCCTTTCTCAATGTTTCCTTAAGGGGCCAAGCTATCAAAACACCATATATGCATTATTAAGAGAGCATCAATACCCATATTACTCCATTATGCTTTGAAACCAGAATGACACCAAAACCCTAAAGTGGGTCCCAATTACAAAAAATAAGTTTTTGAGATCAACCCATTGTTTAAATACCATTGGGAGCTATATCCTTCAACAATTGGTGCAAATCAAATATATTTGGGTTAAAATTAAGACTCAAGCCATTTAGGGTTTTGGGTCTAATAATGAAGAATTCTACAATATAAATGATGGATACATACCTTAGATTCAATGTTAATAACAAATATTCAAGTTATTCTAGATCCTAATCAACACCTAAAACTCAATTTGGGGACTACACACTGTATTCGGGATCCAGGAATCCAAGGCAAGAGAGAAAAGGCTAATTCTCGACCAAAAAGGGAATTTAAATACCCTTTCCTAGGCCCTCAGTTCAAGCAATCACAGACACATAAGCCACTATCATAACGTCGCAATCGCAATATAGCCTCTGCGATCACGGTACCTTTGCTGCACTAGATGACAGCTGATACTTAGAATGAATTCTAAGTTTTGTGTAATGTCTCGAGATATATCCGAAATCCAATATGAGCAAACAAATTTGCAACCATACTAATTTTGATATTCCAGATGCATTAGTAAATTCAGATTTTCCATCTCAGGTCATTTCAACCAAATATGGGCCCCACATCTAAATTTCCAATTTATCGACTTTCTGGCCAATAAGTTGAAATGAGTTTGGGAGCATTGGGACCCAAACCAAAGGTCTACCCTACCTAAAATTGATTTTCTAGAGTTGTATATCCAGTCAAACTTTGCATTCGATATCATTTTATTATGGTTTTTACTTGGTAGACATTTGGAACTAGTGAAGACTTTTAAACTGGTAAATGGTTCTAAAAACCAAACATACTACCCGATAATCAAACTATCAGTTCTAGGAAGTCAAAAATGACTTGGGGCAGCTATTGAAAAACTCTAACAGCGAAAATAAGCAGAATCATATGAAATGACCTGAAGGATATTACATGGGTAAAACATGTAAATGACCTTGCTGGCCAACTGGCCAGGCGCCTAATTGATCACCTGTACTATAAGCCTGAGATCCTCTTTTAGCAACCTAAGGGCCACCCTGACGACCCTACATACCACTTTTAGCTTGGGGTGGTACTACCTCAATTGGAGGAACACTCTAAGTTGAAAATATAACTTCCTTACGTCTTGGAAACTCTCAAGAAATATGGTCAAAGGCCCTATAATCATAACACATCCTAGACGTTGCACTTTATTCAGAAGATTTTACTAACTAGGAATAGCTACCTCAATTCAAAAACCAAGAAGTTGAACCTCTCAAAGGTTAACTACTACCTTGGCTAGGATGATCACTACAGATAGGTTGACCTCCATCTATAATCCGATGTACAACATAAATGGACCTACTAGGCTGACACTATTATTGATAAGACTGGCATAGAGGGTGCCTACCCTAAGAATCACTTCCTCTAACTCATAAGCCATTTTGGCTCCCACTTAATCTACCTTGGTAATGCAATCTCTTCTTGCTACCCCATTGGGCCTCGCAATGGTACTCCATCATAATATGGAAATGATCAAAAACCTCAATAAAAGTACTACCACCGGCAAACAAACTCTGCGCAGCCATGCAAAAAGAAAGTATTAATCCCCAAAATAAACATTGAATCCACTCACACTCGATTGATAAAATAGATGTACCATGACAATCTAACTCATGAAAATGAGTCTTATACTATAAAAAAGTCATGGAACCCTTCTCCAATCTTGAGAACTGGTCTCTCAGATGAGTCCATGTCAAGGAGGAGATCCAGCTAGTCTGGAATTAAGATAACCTCTACAGCAATGTCGAACTACCAGATCAAACTAAAATATAGTGTAGTCGACACCATGAGTCTTAACTAGGCCAAAATTATGAAGTTTGTCTTTACAAGCAATAAAGAACTCATATGCATCCTCGCCTAATGTCCTAAAGAACATAGGCAGAGTCAAGCTCAAGAATTTACCCAACATTTTTTTCTCCTTAATAGACATACTAGGATGGGTAACTATCGGCTAAGCAACTACTGGTGTTGGAGTAATCTCAACTCTGGGAGCCATAAATACAGGTTGTGCCCCTTCGTCGATACCACTCTAATCTATAGTGCATCACCAACTAATCCCAAAAGTTAAACTAAGCATGTTTGAATAGCGATGAAGAAATAAACCCCATTTGAAACTAGGATGTCCCTTGGCCCACCACTAGTAGGGGTGGACAAATCTCTGATACGCCAATAGGGATAGTGTCTGGTAAAGGCTTTCTATCCTGATATCTGTTTGGGTATACATATATTAAAGCCCCTAACCTATAGGTAATTAATGTACTCTAGTAATATCCCTAATTGTGGACTCGATTTCCTTATCTCGAGTAGCAGTACCTCATGTCCAAGCCATTTACAAAAGAGTAAAAAAAATGAATCTTAAAACCCTACACATACTCTTAGTACGAAATGAATGAAGGAAGTGAAGATCTCCTAAGAATGGCATATGTCTACTGAATATAAGAAACACATGTCATTATTCTGATTCGTGGAACTCTACTAGACACATGCACTTGTACCAACATTACTGGTGAACCTAGGCTCTTAAACCAATTAATCATAACTCAGTTTGCCTGTGTCATGATGGCACCTATTTTAGACAATGGTACGCAAGACAAACCCTAGCCCAAAACTATAAGCAATGGGCTAATGGGTGGAAAATGACATAAATGCCCAAATTATATGCTTGTAAGTAATTTGGAACCTACAATCATATGAACAATAACATAAAGGAAGAGAAACAAAAAAGAAGTAATAACATCCCACAACCTAGTAAGTTAAAAAAGGTTCTAATCCAAAAGAATATGATTACTATCAAAATCAATATACAATAGTCTCAAAAATAGAACAACTATCTAAAAATAAATGATGGATAAAAGGTCAACTCCAACTCTGGAAGATCACCCTATCTCTAAACTCTGACCAACACAATCATAATGTCGATGGTTGTAGCTAGTACTCAGATCTGTACCAAAAAGGAAAAGAAATGTAGAATGAGTACCAAAGCCACACATACTCAATAGGAATCATTGGCCAACTTAGGAAACTCATAATATAAATACAATAAAACATGAAATAAGTAAGTTAAGTCAAAGAAAAAGGGCAAATATGGAATAAATCTCTAATTACTAAAAGTAAACAACTAAAGTAATGACAACAATAATAATGAGCACACAATTAATTCTAGCATAATTGGACCCCCATAAGCCCAAAAGATAGAACAAAGTGAATAACCCAATATGGTCCCCCAAAAGCCCGCTAATGCAATCAAGAAGTTATAATAGTAAATATACCAATAATCCATATCTCAAAACTGTAATCGCAGATGCTTCTATACCATGAACACAAAACTAAAATCAGTTCTATAATCATCAAAAATAATATCTTAATGCTAGACTCGAATCATACCTAACATCTCATATACTGTACTTAAACTAAAACTAATATCATGAATACCAGATTTGAACCAGAAGTAATATTATAAAATATGCCTGAATCAAACCGATCTTAGTATCATAATTCATCGGACTTAAACAAGTCTTATAATCTCCCAAACACATTTCTAGAATAAACCATCATATGTCTAAAACCTCTTCATATCAAGAATGTATTTAAAATAATGCGCAAGACCTATTGAGTCTATGAGGAACTAATAAAAATCTTTGCCTAACGTGGATAGAAGGGGCCAATTTCTAATCTCGATAATCCATTCTAAGGCAAGTTCTACCACCAACTAGTCTAAGGTATAAAATCTCACTTCAAAATTCTAAGAAACACTCAAATATTCCAAAGATAGAAATCCTACATATAAAATGAGTGGTTAATTCTATTAAGTCTAATTATAGTCCTTTAATTGGCTAAATAGTCAAAAATACACTAATTATGCCTACAAGACCTAATTCCCCACCCAAAAGTAGCATAATATCATATCAATACTATAATTAAGCCCAATATAAGAGAAGGGTAAGCCTGTACTACCTGGGCGCTGAGGAAAACCCCATAAAGTTTGATAAAATAGCGATTTCTCCTTTCGAGAAGCTTCCATATGATGCCATGATATAATAATATAATCTACACATTAATAAGAAATTAACAGTACTTATATTGCTATTTAGTGCTTCAAATTAAAATATCAAGTCAAAATCACATACAGGGACCACTTCTAAAATCAAACTTTCAAAAATTGACTACACATTTCTCTATGCCCATGGATCATTAACCCTCAAGAATGGATGAATTCTGAACTAAAATTATAATAAAATCAACCCAATAAGAATCTCAAGATTTAGGTCTAATTTGAGGAATTAAACTATGAATTAGGATAAAACTTAGAAGGATTTGGATAAGGAATGGTGATTCTCAGCTGACAAACACCCGACAATCTCCTAAGGATCACACTCTCAATTTTCCACTCTCTAGAGCTCTTGATTTTTAAGAGTTGTGAAAAATTGGGAGAAAATTCGATAAATAAGGAAATTAATTTCCTCTAGGTACCACTTAAGTGGTCACTACAAAAGCAGTCCATGGTCACTTTCACCAATAGCTAAAGTCAAATAAACTATTATGAAAAATTATCTATAATCATTCAATTGGCTCTAAAGAAGTTCCTTATAATTGAAGGAACTGGAAGTAGGCACCGCAAGGGTGTTAGAAACCTGGATAAATTACTTGTGCCATTCTCTTGCTCTCTTTACCTTTACATTCTATTATTGTTATTGTTGGTACTAAGTTTACTATGCAGGAGAGTCGAATAACGAATCACCTTAGTTGACTCTAAAAAATAAGAATTTTAATTCATCTCCCCCTTAGTTATCAATTGTTATCCAAGCAGATCTCATATATTTTATATTAACCACATACTAGAAAAGATAAAATGAAAAACTACTAAATTCTAGGAGAAATTCTTAAGGATGGTCACTCATCAAATAGGCTACCCTTCTTCAACAGGTAACACTACTTACATTGGAAGAAAAGATTCAGAATATTTGTTCAATCAAGTGATTTCCAAGCATGATTTGTAATCAAGAAAGGACCAAAAATAATTCCTAGACTCAAGGACAAGGAGAAGGACCCCAGAAGCATGATCGATCTCGAAACCTTTGACATCACAAAAAAACAAGAGGTAATTCAAATTAATATTAGGGCTATCAGTTTGCTTAATTATGCATTTAATGTATTGGAGTAATACCAGATGTCACCCTATGATACCACAAATGAGATGTGGGACAAGCTTGAAGTGGCATATGAAGGTTCCACAAAAGTAAAGAAACCAAGAATTGGTGCTCTTGTTACTGAATATCTGCAGTTTAAAATGAATAATGATGATGGAGTGAAATCAATATTCTCGCAATTTAGAAAAATTATCAATGAACTTAGATACTTGTTAATGATATACTAAAATAGCATACAAGTTAAAAAACTTATACGGATCCTGCCAATAGCATAAGAAATAAAAGTTTTTATTAAAGGATGGAGATATGCACAAATTGAAATATGATGAACTACAATGTAATCTTCATGTCTATGAAAAAAAATCTTATTAGCGGGTATAACATGGATGAGAAGAAAATACAGTAGCCATCAGTGCTATATATACTAAAGAATAAGGGGATCTGGAAGAAATAACTAGTAAAGGTATTTGAATCATAAAATATAAGGTTAGAACTATGTTGAGACAAATATAGTAATATCCTTAATAAAATTACTGATCTTAGGTGAATTTATGCACCTAAGATTTGTTTTTCGACCTTAATTAACCTTGTTTTGAGGACTTCTTTTATGATTAAAGAGTTGTTAATGAGATAATTTAGAATATAAGTGTTAAGATAATTTATTTTAATGTTAAGGTGTGTTTGAAGGTAAGTTCCTGTGGGTGCGCCGTAGTCAGTAGCTAGGAGAGCTTTGGGGTAAGGATATATGGTGGGGTGCCTTTGGTTTGTTAGTATAGGGTATTAATATGTGGGTGCCTCTTCTATACTGTGAAAACTTATTTTATTTTATGTTGTATTATTAATTTTCTTATTATTCTTTGTCCTACATTGGGGGTCTATTGGAAATAGCCTTGCTACCTCTCTGGAGGTAGTGGTATGGACTGCATACATTTTACCCCCCTCCCCTCCAACCCCATTGTATGGGAATACACTGGGTTTTTTGTTATTTTTAAGGTGTGTTTGAAATATTTTTGGAATCAATTTATCCCCTTATAGTTTAGATGAGAAAACTAGTGTTACTAGCTTGAGCTATGTGCGGTTCTAGTTGATTTTGATGGATTCTAGTGTGTCTAATGGGTTACTAAAGGTGTAATCGAGTAATTATGTCTGAAGTAACTTTTCTATAGTGTTTAAGGTTCAACTAAAATAAGCCAAGAGACAAAACACTAAGTTAAAGATCAAATGGACAAAGCCAGTACTCTTAGCCTAAGGTACTAGTTCATCGTCTTGGATTATGTGTTGTTTTGATCTCTAAAATATGGTGTTTGATGCTATAAAATTCTTGGTGAGTTTATAATTATGATATATATTTGATTTAAATTATGTAAATGAAGTTTAAACAACCCCACAAGACTTCGAAAGGATGGAAAAACACATGGGACAAAACTTGACCAAAAATAGATGTTTTGGAGTCATTGGCGCACCACGGAGCTTCGGCACTGTGTTAGGTCCATTCCATAAACTTTGTAACAATTAAAATATATCACCATGATTAGGTATTTCCACTGACCCTAGGCACCGCAACAAGGGCGTGGCATGCCCCTAAATCAAAATAGGCACCTTCTGTCCAATACGACACTTAGTTGTAATGTTTCATATCTTTGGACGATCTTGGGACTTGAAGGGAGGTTATATAGCACTTAAAATAGGGTTTTGTTCCATTAATTTGGTTTTTAATGTATTTTAACATGTATTCATGGATTATGATTATGGTTATGTCCATGATCAGATAAACCCCTTTTTCCTGGGTTAAGGCGAAGAACATGAGTATTATTGTTATAAATTGATTTGGTTATGGTTGCTTATCATTATTATTTTTTTATTTATCCTTGTTATTACTATTTTAGGAATTCTCAAACATTAGAATACTTTCATAATCATCTTGTGAACCCAAAAGGAGAACAAGAGTATGGAACGAGGGATCGATAGAATAGGATGGTAATCTTCTAATTGAATAAAGTTATAATTTTCAGTTTAGGATAGGAATATACCTAAGTTCCCTATTTGGTTCAAATACAGGATGAAATTTGAATGTATTTAACTTAGTTCTCACATCCCCCACACAACAATATAGTTTTTAGGCTAAGTTAGATAATTGACTAGAGGATCGGAAGGCCGTAGTTACAGTAAAAACCTCGTGTACCAACAACAAAGATAAGTAACCTAACTAATGATTTTCTATAATGTAGTATGACTTTTTGTAGTGACTTAACTCTATTTTCTCCCCATTGTTGTTCAATACCTTTAATTTACCACTTTTTTTTTATTTACTCTTAGTTTCCTTGCAAATAATCTTGTAGGTACATTTGCATTGAGTTAATCCTAATAGGTTGGACTAGTCTAGGATAGTTGTAAACACAAGTCTCTAAGGGATCGATACTTGGATTGTAAAAGTCCACTATATTACTTGGTGATACCACATACACTTATGTATGTGCTTTAGCACAATAATTACAAAAAAAATGAATATCAAAAAATTATGATCAATGTTATCACTGTGGAAGGACAGGAAACATCAAGCAAAATGGTTCGAACTATAAGAGAAGAGGTTCCAAAACTAATAACTCAAAAACTGTGATGCATGATGTGAAGAGAAAGGATCTGATGATGACTAAACAAAACAACTAATATTTATTTTATGGAAAAAGATCAATCTAATAAGGTTAGTATTTTATTCTACCAGAATTGCATTGATCTTCAATACTTTCTAGATATGGCTGCTAATGAACTTGAAAAGGTTATGAATAAATATATCAAGATTGTTAAATAAAAGAAGCACTAACAGATACTTTTTGAATAAATTCAAATTGATGTTGATTTTCATCAACAAAAACTTGGTTAGTTAAAAATAAAACTAAATGGCATTAATAAATCACCATGTGTTAAGTCAGAAAAGTTTAAGTTCTCAAGAAAAAATATTTCTAAAATAAGCAACTCATTCTTTTCTCACTATAAACCTATATGTTTTTCTTGTGCAAAAGTGGGTCACAAATTGGTTAACTGTAGATGAAGATCTAGAAGAAAATGGATCTGGAAACCTAAAAAGATAATATCTAACCCCCAAGGAGTAATAACCTGATATGTGAAATTTTTCTTTTCATATGATTTGATTGTTTTTCTATTCCTTGTAGTTACAACAGATTGATTTTGGGGTGTGGGGATGGTCAGCATTGTTCACGCTATGATCAAAAATGTTTTGGGAGAGTTTGTGGTTTTTAGAGGTTTTAAAATCTATATGGTTGACTTAAATCAACGTTTCTTGCTCTGAGTTCTAGAAGGAGATTTAGACAGTTTCATTATGTCTTGAATTTTGAATTTAGGTTATTAGCGAGGTTATTTGGATTCTAAACTTTTATTTTATATTTCAATCCTTGATTAAAAAAATTAACTAATAGGGTCCTCGAGGGTTAATTTATTGAAAAAAGTCTTTTTTCAAAAACCTGACATCTCAAATGATTCCAAAACAGCAAACATATCCTAGTTGCATATATATATATATATATATATATATATATATATATTATTTTTTGAGGTCTCAAATAAATCATGATAGTCCATTTGGAGACTTTATAATATGTAAATTCTGCTGGTACATCTTTTATATCTAGTGCAAGGAATCTTCTTCATAGATGAAAGCCCTTGGCCACGAGCATAGAGAAGAAATTTTTCCCTTAATGGAAATCATGAGGTGGTGGCCAAGATTGCAAAGGTAAATTGAGTACAGGTTGGATTTCTTGCCTTCTTCAAGGACGCGATAAGCTATCACAATTGCAAAGTCTTGATTCATCAGCATTTGCAAATGTGAAGCCTTGGTTGAGAATGTGAAGGACATTTTTGGCCTGGTCATTGGTTGACCGCGTTAATGCAAAAACTAATAACGTTCGTGGGTTACTGTTTACGGAACAGTATAAATACCATATTCTCACTAATTTCTTTCATTTTTAGACCTCCAAGCACTGAGAAAGGACATTTTTAAGGGTTTTTTCATTGTATTTCATATAAGTAACCTTTAAAATAAAATCCCCATTATTTTCCATTGATTGCATCTTCAAAAATATCTTTTAATCATTATTTTTAAATAAATTTTGAAAATTTTACCAGTAAAGCTTAAAAATGACTTTCATTCATTTTGGACCTCCTTTTAACCCATTTTTTCATGGGTTTGTTAATAAAGACTCCTATAAAGTTAACGTTCTTATTTTACTCTTTTAGTTTTCTAAATTATTTTTTGAACCCATTTTGGACCCAACTTAAATATGAGAAATATAGGTATTTTTACCTATATTTTAACATGTAGTTACTATATTTGAATGTTGCGGGTTATTTTGAGCCAACTCAAAATAGAAAGACTCTGTGTTGAAGGAATTTAGGCATGGATTTGGTCATTTCGAGGTATGTTATGACTTAACTTTATTTAGATTGGGCTTGATAGTTAATGAATGAGTAAAGTGTGGTCTATGTTGGGAAAAATAAATATGGGATGCAATTTTTCACTTATTATATATTGCATGATACACGTCTGGAGAATTATTTTCTATTGTTGTACGCTTATGAACTTATATACTGTGTGTTTTCTATGCATTGTTTCTTTGACATTATTGGCTTTAGACTTCCCTACGTCTTAATATGATGCCCTTATGGAGGATTGAATAGATATTATCAGTCTTATTGAGCACTATTTGCCTTTATCATGGTAGAAATGGCGGTGTTATAGGTTTCCATGATATTAATGATGTCTTACATGCACGTTTATTCCAATGGTGCCTAACTAAAACTAATATCCTGAATTATTAACATATTGAGTTGATTTTTTAGCTCACTTATATATGTATTGAATGGATTAAACATATTCATATTTTTTGATTATGAGCATTATATCCTTATTGTATATATACACATTCATGAGATATCAGTACCATTAAGAAACATTAGTTTTTAAAAGAAAATGGCACACTTTTGAAAATGCCTAGACCTAGGAATTTGTCGGTGTGGTAGATGAGACATGAGATTGGGATTAGTGGAAATTTGAGATCATATATGATTTGAAAACCCCACATGATTCCCATTTTATGAGCATCGAAGCTTGATAGGTGTAAATAGAAAGTCTTGTGTTGACTTTCAACCATTTCACTTTATCATACATCACATGCATTAAATTTACACATTCTGTGATTCCAATCATATGTTTACTTGACATGTATTAAGTTTCTCTTATACCTTCATGTATAACATTAAAAATATGATGTCTATATATTAGAACTGTTAGTGGATATGTTGTGAGCAACTAATTGAGAATTTTCTTCTTATAGGTTGCGTGCTCATAGTATTTTCTTTACTAATCTTATTTCATACTTTTCTCAGTTAGATATGATACTTAATGAGTACAAATGGATCATACATACTCCTACTATGACTTTTTGGTGCAGATCCTAGTTTGAGTACCAGACACCGCGACTGATCTTTGTGTGGATATTTTGAGCTTTTGAGATATTAAAGTGGAGTACATAGTTTATTCATACCTCATTTATATTTATTTTTCTTCACTTATGACTAATAGATATATTTTGTACTATTCAGTATTTTCATAATTGTATAGCAACTCAATACTTATGTCATCAAATTTGGGAATTATGATATTTCATTCAGACTTCTGTTATGATTGTTCTTATATTAGCCTGTCTTCACTCTAAAAGTCTCTTTTTAACCACCTTTACTTTAATCTTTTCATTTCTTTTCTATTTGTATTTTTGGCTTACTTATCAAGGCTGGTTCACAATAAGTTCCATTATGACGTGGGAATTTGGGTTATGACAAATAGGTATTAGAGAGCTATGTTCACCGGTCTTATAAGGGTAAGAGTGGGATATCTGGTAGAGTCTTTTAAATTGGTATGTAGACATCCATACCTATCGTTGAGAGGCTATAACATATCCCTAGAAAAAACTTCTCCAGTTTGATTCTTTATTATGTGGGTTATTCATACCCGATATTCTTGAAACACCCTAAGTTTGGCCCTTAAAAATTTCATGAGTCTTGAGCTTTCTACTGATCATGCGACTCACACCACAGGTCAGATGGTATAGTGACGGGTCTACAGAATTTAGTCGTATGTTGTTCAGTGTGTTATTGGACAAGGTCTATCCTAGATACGAAATACTCCTCACGAGTCGTATGTTCATGTGATGAATGGCATAGTCTAACCTTATGTTGTCCAGTGTCCAACCCTTAATGTTCGTCTAAGTATATGAATTAATGGAACTAGTGGTATGGTATGCGATGAGTTAGGGAAATGAATTCATATAGTGGATAATGTGTGGATTTCCAACTTTCTATTCTAGTTACGACTAGAGGGTACTAGTCGTATGATTTGGTCATGAGTTAGAGGGTCAACTTGCACCCACCTTTTGGATTTTTACAATTTAAGTTGGGGGTATTCTAGATATTTCCCCTATGTAACTCCTTTTCATACCATAACATAGAACACCTTTTTGGAATTTTATTAACCTGTTATTCTCAATCAAACATTCTTAAAATCTCTTAAACTCTCTCTCAAGCAAAGGTCTAAGGTTTTATCAAGACAATCAATTGAGGGCTTTAAAGAGTGATTCTCTTCATCTTCTTTGGTTTCTAAGGCATTTTACTCCTCCCTCATTGATGGTTCAACTAAAATATTTTTAATGAATGTTTTTTATTGTATTATTGTGGTATTATTTTGAATTTGAAATAAATATTGGGGGTTTTGGTTATTTATGGTTGGATAATGTTTTTTCATGGTTTACTTATGGTTTTTCATGTTATAATTATGGTTTGAATATTTGGTTGCATAGGAATGGTCAATTGATACTTGGTTTTGATTCTGGAAATTATATGGCCTCAGCATGTTTGTTAAAGTGCTAATGACAATTATTTAGTCACATAGTTTGACTATTCTTGAAATTTTTGCATTGCATAAAATTAAATGGAACTTAAATTGGTTTGGTTGGTTTTAAATGCATTAGAAGGGCCTTGGTGGCCATGGTCTTTGTTTAATTAGAAACTTTGGAGTCAAATTGGTTTAATGGCTTTGGTATGGCATAAATGGAAAGACTTTCAAGCTCTAATTTTTGTATAACGATACCAATGGTTAATACCTAATAATGACTCCTTGGTAAATGGTTTTAATATAGGCTTAATGGGGGGATTGTAGCAAAGTTGTGGAAGGTAGAGGTACTGAGGGGGACCAATACTAGAAACTCTTATTTGTCGAAATGAGGTTTGGTCATGCTAAGCGTGTGCATAATATCACACTTTATATTAAATATATACACACATAATATCTCCTTTCTGAGGATATTAGTTGTAAGCCTTGGCCTTGCTATAAGTTGAATTGCGTATGCCTATGAATAGTTCCCTAAGCTTCAAGACTTGTTGATATGAATATGATGGTTGAAAATGGTGAGTATTAAGTGGATTAGAGTTGATTGAGTGGTAATAAGAATTATCTGTGAGATGAGGAATTTTAACAATGTGGATGTGTGTAAATTTATAATTTGGAATGGTGCTATGTTACGGTGCTAGGTGGAGGAATTGGTGACTCCAAATTAAGCTTTAAAATGAGGAG
The DNA here is from genome assembly GCF_002878395.1 of Capsicum annuum. Classification (NCBI taxonomy): domain Eukaryota; kingdom Viridiplantae; phylum Streptophyta; class Magnoliopsida; order Solanales; family Solanaceae; genus Capsicum; species Capsicum annuum. The sequence continues at coordinate 123,920,500 of NC_061118.1, forward strand.
AGAGAGTTTGGATTAGTTAGATTTGAATAGCCAAGATTGCAAATTCCTTGTGAGAATTATAAATTGAATCAAGTAAGTATGGTATTTGGGGAAAATAGTATTGCGGAGAAAGGGTGTGCGAAGCGTATTGATAAGCTTGAAAGTAAGGAGTTGTACTATGTGGGGTCTAGTACTTTTATTTTGATATAAGACTGATCGACCTACTCTCCGTACTTAAAATTGGGGTCGAGTTATAAATCTTTATTTAATATATTTATATATATTGTTCGGACCATATCCCAAATCCAATTGCTTCCTAGTAGCATTGAAAGTTCCTTGAAAAGATTTCGAATCATGTCCTAAGTGAATGAGAGCGTGTCTTGATTCGGTCCGTGCACCTAGAAATTCAAATTGATAGTTATTCCGACGGATTCATATATTTCTTCCATCTTCCGATGTGGTCCAATTTCACTACTTGAAGTTTCGTGAGCATAACCATTTTAAGAATGATTTATTTGCGTCAACGCGAGTTACCAAATTCTATTTAGCCTTTGCTTTTGTTCCCGACCTAAGTATTAAGCCATGGGTTGATCATAAAGTGTCCCGCGTATCATTAGTATTATTCGGGGAGAACCGATCCCAAGAGAGAGATATTGTGATATCCCGAGTTTTCATATCCTAGATCTTTCATCTCTTTCTTTGTGAATGTGGATTTAAATCGAAGTTAATAATTTTTCCTTCATCCAACTCTTTTAGTAATAGACTCAACTATGTCATTGTGATTATCATGATCTTATGCATCGGAAAGTACTCCAAAACTTAGAAAAATTCAAACATGTTCATCAAGCTATTTTAGTTGCGTATCCTCAATTTTCCTTGTCTTCCTAACCCAACGAGAGGCATTCGGGGACGAATGTTTCCAAGGGGAAGATGATGTGATACCCCGAGTTTTTCCGTTAAATATTTTTCTCCCAAATGTGTCGAGTCGTTTAAGCCTTTTTATCTTTCCAAGAGTCCGTTAAGATCTCAGACGAAAATGTGTTGAATTCTGTTCTTTATCGTGATTAATAATTTTTCTATGTGAAATTTATGGATATGCGACCCGTCATCGTGTAGAGCATGAAATAATATTTCCAACGATATGTGGATCATCCAAAATAGACACTCGAGTGATGATTTATGATCAGTCCGATCTAACCGTGAATGCTGGTTAACAATAAATGTGCAGGAAAAAAATGTTGAGGCCAAGTGAATTTTAGGGCCAACTTCAAATGATCATAACTCCTTGTACATAATGATCTGGGTGAGCTACTAAATATCAACAGAAAGCTCTAAGAGTCCTGTTTCCAATGAAATTGGTTTCATCCAATTTCTCCATTGGAGCAAAAAGTTATGGTCGATCTACTTCAGCCTATCAAAACAGTCCACCAAAGGACAGATTTGACATTATTTAATTTTTAAGGGTATTTTGCTCATTCCCACTCCAATCCATCCGGGTAAACCATGGATTTAAGTCCATTAAGAGCATTCAATAGCTCGTTTTTCTCCAAAATTTCCTAAGGCTCAAACCCCAACCCTACTACTCCAAATTTCATTCTTCTATGTCTCTTGATTGAACCGTAGAAATTTCAAATTGATTTGGGATTTGAGTTGATCATGTTAAGGGCTTCGAGAAGCACCCTTTATTTTCATGAATAAAGTTCCAGAGTTGAAAGTTCATATTCATCTTCCATTTTTAGGTATGTGGGGCTTTGAACAAGAATAATTCTTCCGTTCTTGTGCCCGTATCTTTAATTTTTACTATGGATTATTATGAGTTTGGCAAATGAATTTATTTTCAAGATATCCTACCATGAGATTTTGATTATGTATATATGTAAATTGTTCAAGATTGTCAATTTTGATTATTTAATGGATTCATATGGTTCTATAAGTTGAATTATGTCTAAATAATTCGATTATAAACTTATAAAGATTTGAATTGTAAGTTTTGAATCACATGAGTATTTGACTATTTTCGTTCTATGAATTGAGATTTAATATTGGGATTCTTGGTGTTTCTATCAAGAATTGATATATTTTGAACATGTATCCACGTTTTAAGTTCAAGAATGAATTATTGATATTTCCAAGTATTTTCGAGCCATGAGTTAAATTTTGAGCTTCCTTATGACGATTTGAGTTATTGGGTATATTGATATCGAAGTTGCAATGAGTCTTGGTATTTTTCGGATGATTTTGATGAGTTAAATTATTGAAAATATTACTATTGAGTCTTCATATCCTTGTCCAAATGTCGAGTCGGTTATAGTTCAATACATTGATACCTTGTTGATGTTGAGGAAGATTAAAATATTTTGAGCTAAAATGTGTTGAGTTAGGAATCCACAAATTGATATGATTTGATAAATGAGAAAGATATTTGATTTGTTCTTTATGATAGACCCTTGTGATGTTGTGGTGGATTTCCTAACACGTTCTGAGCTTGTCGGGGAGTAGTACTTAGCACCGAGAGGGAAATTTGGTATTTCCCCAAACCTATGTGCCACCGTAGGGTTATTTGATGATGAATTATTGGCCAGAGAGCCCGATTGTGATTATTACAGTTTTAAGGTCGTACTCCCTAGCAAAGAGTATGACGCTCCCGCCAACGGGGGTTTCGAACGTTGTTATTCCGCGTAGCTCATGTGGGGTTGTCGGTTATAGGAAACTCCCGTGTCCATAAGATTAAGTTTCTTGAATTACCGAGTCACTTCGAGATTTGAGTCAAAGAGTTGAGATGTTTATGATGTTTTATGGTCATTTATGATGATTTATAATTACCTATGATGATTTTTTATGATATCAGAATTTATGATGATTTAGGATGACTTATCATAATTTATGATTTATAATGATTTATGCGGATTACGAGATTTTATCATATGAACTGTTTATTATGAAATTATGAAAAGTATGATTTGATATAACTCAAGCCAAGTGAGTCATCATTGTCCGTATGCATGTTTTCATGAAATTGATTATACTATTTATATTGTTTCATGCACCCCCACATACTCAGTACATTTTAAAGTGTTGACCCACATATTTCCATGGGCTACATTCTTACCAAAATGTAGGTACAAGTTTTAGCGCACATATCATGTTCAGCTGGGTCGCAGCTCTCGATCGGCAGGTGATTAGTCCTTCTGATTTAGGGACTTGAGTTGTTCAGATTTGAGGTGTATTTATTTTCTGTATTCAGTCGTATTGAGTAGGGGTAGTTGGGAGTCGTGGCCCGGCTATCTTTGCTCAATGCTAGTAGAGGCTTCATAGACAGTCACTAGTAGTTAGTGTATTGAGTTTCAGATTTGTATATATATGAGCAGAATTGTGACCGTGTAAATTACTTTTATGTTGGTCAGACTAAGTTATGGGTTGTTTCCACATTATTCCTTCTATTTTATGTATTTTATTCAGTTTCTTTGGGTTATGCTAGATGAAGCATTAGCTTGGGGTCACTTGTGACCTTAAGCACAGTGTGACGTCTCGGGATCCGATTTTGGGGCGTTACACATAAGAAATCACCTTAACCTTATGAATTAACACCACACCCAAGACAACACCAGAAGTATCATAAAACATTGTAAAACCATCACCCTCCTTGGGAAAATTCAAAATAAGGGACAAAGTCAACAACTCTTTGAGCTTTTGGAAGCTTTTATCATACATTTCCAATAGCTAAAATGCCATATTTTTTCTAAGTCAACTAGGTTAACGGAGCCATAATAATTGAGAAACACTCCATAAAATGCTGATAATAACTTGACAAACAAATGAAAGTCAAAATCTCAATAGGACAGTTATGTCTAGCCTAATCATGAATCGCTACTATCTTGGCTAGATTGACCATAATGCCATCTTTGGTCACCACAGGACCCAAGAAAAAGATGGAATCCAACAAAAACTCCCACTTGGATAACATGGCATACAACTTCTTATCACCTAATCTCTGAAGTACAATCCTCAAATACTTTGCACAACAGGCCTCACTCTTGGAATAAACCTAGATGTCATCTATAAATAAAATCACCAAAGAGTCAAGATACGATTGACATACCCAGTTCTTCAACTCAATGAATTCTACAAGGGTATTAGTAAATCCAAAAGACATGACAAAGAAAAAGACATGACCAAGAACTCATAATGACCTATTAAGTCCAAAGAGCCATTTTTGAAACATCCAAACCTCTAATCTTCAACGGATGATACCTAGATATCAAATCAATCTTGGAAAATACTAAAGAATCCTAAGCCAGTCAAAACGTCATCAATGCAAGGAAAACGATAATTGTGATTAACCATTACTTTATTCAACTACCTATAATCAATACACATGCATAAAACCATCATTTTTCTTCACAAACAAGATAGAAGAACCCAGGGGGATACACTAGGTCTACTCAACCCCTTAATCAATAAGCCCTGCAACTGCTCCTTGAATTTCTTCAACTAAGTTGAAGCCATCCTATAGGAATGAACGAGAATGGGATTGGCGCTCGCCTCCATCAATAGTAAAATCAATATCTACATTCAGAGACATTCAAAAATATCCATATGAAAGACATCCATGAACTCGCGAACAACCCAAATAGAAACCATAGGAGGCAGTGAGGCAACACTAGTATTATTTACATGAGCCAAATAAGAGAAACATCTTATTTCTATCACGAAATAAGTACATAGAATAGATATAAATCCCTTTGGACCCAAATAAAGCATACCCTTCTAAGCTAACCATGGCACAATCGGTGTAGCTAAGGTCATGATCAGTTAACCAATCTATACATAGAATAACATCAAAATACACTATATCTAGGATAATCAAATCTACACAAGTCTCACAGCCTGCAATTGTAATAACACAAGATCGGTACACCTGGTTCTCTACTAAAGAATCTTTTATGGGGGTAGAAACATGAAAAGGTATAGCAAGGGGATCACATGTACATCAAAACCAGAAGAAGAGTATGAATACACATAGGAGAATATAAACCCAGGGTCAAATTACACAGAATAAGATCCACAACAAATTGGGACAATACTTGTAATATCTGCATTAGAAGACTACCATAGGTTTCCCAAAAATAGCATAACATTAACTATATTAGATCTAGGAGTGATTAACCTCCCAACCACGATAATAAGATCCTCTACCGCTACCTATACCACCTTCGGCACTACCAAAATCACCCTTATAATATTGTGAACCACTTCTTATTATAGATGCCATAGTAGGGAAAATTTAAAGTTAAGAACCCTACTGAATGGGTCCATACATACATCAAGGAAAATCCTTGGCCAAATAGCCAGCCTCATCATAGAAAAACCATTATTTACAACCTGACTCAAACTAAAGAGGTACATATGAACTAGGACGACGGCCCTAACCAAAATAGCTAAAACTAGAACCTTCACAAGTATAACCTGATGCCTGGAAACCTTAAGGTACAAAACCTGAAGGTCTACTATGTAATACCTATAAAGAATCCTGAACCGGCCTTTTATGATAACCAGGAGAAACTCTACTCGAGAAATCTCTACTACAAGAGGGTGTATTTACTAAACTTACCCTGATAGTGCACCTTCTTGGTCCCTCCCTGAGTATCTTAGGTAATAGACCAGTTGACTTAGAATGCTCGATAATATTCTAAAAATAAATCCCCTAAAATAATCTTGTGGTCAGCATCCAACTGATAAGAACTCTCTAGCCCCTTTACAAACTTACGAATCCTCTCTAACTTAGTAGAAATATTGGTGGTTGAATAACCTGATAGATCATGGAAATGTGCCTCATAATTATCAATAGTAATATAGCCCTACTTCAAGTGATCAAACTTATCAAAGAGATAACTAAAAATAAAAAAGTCCATTTCATGAAATGAAGCCTTCTAGAGTATGGAAGCTCACCACTTCTGTCTGAATCAAAGTTGTCCCTGAATCCAAATCACTGAGCAGTGGAATGGTAGTAGGGTCAGTTCCTACATCTCATGGAGATACAACACCGAAAGATGATTAGCAGAGTGAACATTATGATGTACTTAGCGTTAACATAAAATAATGCTAGTAATTAAAAACCAAAGTAAAAACCATATGGAACCACATATATATGTATATATCATACCATGATAGGGAACTGGGTTTAGCATGCATTTAAAACCTTTACTTGGGTTGTGTAGCTTTGCCGTCCTAAAATCACCCACAGGCTATATAGTTTCAGCTATCCCTACTGAACGACCCCCAATGCATGTAAGTCGCACGACTTGAGAAAAGAACATGTGATGATTAGTAAATCTCCTAAAATATAAAGTGTGATATTATGCACACACTAAGCATGACCAAACCTCATTTCGGCAAATAAGAGTTTCTAGTATTGGTCCCCCTCAGTACCTCTACCTTCCACAACTTTGCTACACACCCCCCATTAAGCCTATATTAAAACCATTTACCAAGGAGTCATTATATTAGGTATTAACCATTGGTATCGTTATACAAAAATTAGAGCTTGAAAGTCTTTCCATTTATGCCATACCAAAGCCATTAAACCAATTTGACTCCAAAGTTTCTAATTAAACAAAGACCATGGCCACCAAGGCACTTCTAATGCATTTAAAACCAACCAAACCAATTTAAGTTCCATTTAATTTTAAGCAATACAAAAATTTCAAGAATAGTCAAACTATGTGACTAAATAATTGTCATTAGCACTTTAACAAACATGCTGAGGACATATAATTTCCAAAATCAAAACCAAGTATCAATTGACCATTCCCATGCAACCAAATATTCAAACCATAATTATAACATGAAAAACCATAAGTAAACCATGAAAAAACATTATCCAACCATAAATAACCAAAACCCCCAATATTTATTTCAAATTCAAAATAATACCACAATAATACCATAAAAAACATTCATTAAAAATATTTTAGTTGAACCATCAATGAGGGAGGAGTAAAATGCCTTAGAAACCAAAGAAGATGAAGAGAATCACTCTTTAAAGCCCCCAATTGATTGTCTTGATAAAACCTTAGACCTTTGCTTGAGAGAGAGTTTAAGAGATTTTAAGAATGTTTGATTGAGAATAATAGGTTAATAAAATTCCAAAAGGTGTTCTATGCTATGGTATCAAAAGGAGTTACATGGGGGAAATATCTAGAATACCCCCAACTTAAATTGTAAAAATCCAAAAGGTGGGTGCAAGTTGACCCTCTAACTCATGACCAAATCATACGACTAGTACCCTCTAGTTGTAACTAGAATAGAAAGTTGGAAATCCACACATTGTCCAATATATGAATTCATTTCCCTAACTCATCACATACCATACCGCTAGTTCCATTAAGTCATATACTTAGACGAACATTAAGGGTCGGACACTGTTGAAGTGATAGTTTATCTAGGTTTGTAGGTGGGGAATTGTTGAAGTGAAGTCTTGTGCATGGCTTAGTTAATTGGAAAAGTTGGTGAGTGGTTTCTTAAGAATAGTGCCCGAAAGTTGTCTTAATAAAGGATTGTAGAATTTGAAAAAGGTGTTTTATAGGTGTTGATTAGGAGTTTATCCGTAATTATAAAGATAGGCTTGAACATCATGTGTATATATATGAACAATTTACATATATACATAATCAAAATCTCATGGTAGGATATCTTGGAAATAAATTCATTTGCCAAACTCATAATAATCCATAATAAAAATTAAAGATACGGGCACAAGAACGGAAGAATTATTCTTGTTCAAAGCCCCACATACCTAAAAATGGAAGATGAATATGAACTTCCAACTCTAGAACTCTATTCACGAAAATAAAGGGTACTTCTTGAAGCCCTTAACATGATCAACTCGAATCTCAAATCAATTTGAAATTTCTACGGTTCAATCAAGAGACATAGAAGGATCAAATTTGGAATAGTAGGGTTGGGGTTTGAACCTCAGGAAATTTTGGAGAAAAACGAGCTATTAAATGCTCTTAATGGACTTAAATCCATGGTTTACCCAGATGGATTGGAGTGGAAATGACCAAAATACCCTTAAAAATCAAATAATGTCAAATTTTTCCTTTGGTGGACTGTTTTGATAGGCTAAAGTAGATCGACCATAACTTTTTTCTCCAATGGAAAAATTGGATGAAACCAATTTCATTGGAAAGAGGACTCTCATAGCTTTCTGTTGATACATAGTAGCTTACCCAGATCATTATGTACAAGGAGTTATGATCATTTGAAGTTGACCCTAAACTTCGCCTGGCCTCAGTATTTTTTCCTGGACATTTACTGTTCACCACTATTCACGGTTAGATCGAAATGATCATAACTCGTCGCTCGAGTGTCCATTTTGGATGATCCACATATCGTTGGAAATCTTATTTGATGCTCTACGCGATGACGGGTTGCATATCCAGAAACTCCACACAGAAAAATTATTAATTACCATAAAGAATAGAATTCAACATATTTTCGTCCAAGATCTTAACGGACTCTTGGAAAGATAAAAAGGCTTTAACGACTCGACATATTTGGGAGTGAAATATTTAACGGAAAAACTTAGGATATCACATTATGCCTCTCACTAGTAGAAGCATCATGAGAGAAATTACTATACCTATGACTTAGAGTTGACAATTGTAGTGTTTAAGTTGAAGGTGTGGCGACAGTACTTGTATGGGGTTCCTCGCAAGATATTCTTGGATCATCATAGCCTTTGGTATTTCATTAATCTATAGGATCTTAATATTAGAATGCGACATTGGCTTGAGTTGTTAAGGATTATGACCTCACTATCTTTTATCATCTGGGCAAGGCTAATGTAGTTGTGGATTCCTTGGTCGGAAGTCAACTAGTATGGGAAGTTTAGCTCATATCTTGATCCAAGAGTGACCTTTTCCCTTACAGGTTTAGTCTTTAGATGACTAGATTATTAGGCTTGATATTTTGACACCCAGATGTGTTTTATCCTTTGATGATGCTAGAACTTCTTTGATGGAGTAGATTCAAGCACACCAGTTTGATAATATTAGTTTGAGAGTGATTAGAGGTAAGGTTTTAAGTGGCAAGTTAAGCAGGCATTGAAGGTTGAGTTTGTGTGTTGTGAGTTAGTAGATGGTTTAGATTTATTTTAGAGGAGGCACATTATTTAAGATATTCTATTCATCCATAGGTTTCCAAGATATATCATGACATAAAGCAAAATTATTTGTGGAGTGGTATGAAGAAGGATTTGGTGGACTTTATAGCTCATTTCTTGTGTTTCAAGTAGGTGAAGTTTGAGCATTTAAGATCGTGTGGTTTGCTTTAGAGATTACTCATTTCTGAGTATATGTAGGAACAAATAACTATGGACTTCATGAGTGGGTTTCCCCATACTTCTCGTTGTTCTGACAATATTTTGGTCAACGTAGATTGATTGACCAAATCAGCCTATCCATTCATATTTTATTCAGTGATGAGTGGCCAGCCCATATCTATGTTCATGAGATAGTTCGTCTTTATGGGGTCCCCGTATCCATTATTTTGGATAGAGGCTCAGTGTTCACTTCTAGTTTCTAGAGGATGTTTCAAGAGGATTTGGGTACATAATTTAACCTAAGAAAAAACATTCCACCCCAGACCGATGGCCAGTCGGAGCAAACTATTCAGGTAGGCATTAATAGCTGCCCTTCGAATATTGAGATGGCATCTTGTAAGGCATTGTATGGTAGGCATTATCGATTTTCTATTAGTTGGTTCATGAATTTAGATATTAGATCCCATGGTACTAAATTTCTTTGCAAGTCATTGGAAAGAGTTTGAGTGATTCAAAATAGGTTTTGGGTAGCCCAAAATAAGCTAAAGAGTTATGCGGATCACATGTTTCGTGCCCTTAAGTTTGATATTAGTGATTTGGTCTTCCTTCGTGTGTTTTCCATGAAGGGTGTGATGAGATTTTATAGGAAGAGCAATCATACACCGAGGTATATTGGAGCTATTTGAGATTCTTTGGATGGTTTGGGAGGTTGCTTATGAGTTAGTCTTACCCCCAGATTTATGAACCATTCATCCAGTTTTTCATGTATCTATGCTTTCATAACACCCCAAAATTCCAAGCCATTATTTGAACCATGATTCAAGTACATGTAGAATCAAGCACCTTGTTTTGATAGTATGAGAAGTGATTTAGACATACATTAAGTCCAGAAGTAACTCCTAGACCATATCCAAGTCAACACCTCCCACGTCGATAGATTTTTTGTCAATAATATTTCTCTGGTCAACTTCAAACGAGAATAACTACTATATTCTTGGTTATTTTTTAGATAACAACCCAACTAACTATAGATATCTAAATTAGTTTTATAATGAATCATGTTTCGCCGTAATACGATATCTGAATAAAATGTTATAACCATTTTAGTAGAGCAATGTCCAGCAGTGATAACCTACTAGTGCAAGCATGATCTTGCCGAGATGGTACGACCATACAATGATTTCACATGATGGAAACAGTCTCAAATATTTGAAATTTTACAAGTACATCTTCCAACCACGAGAGGGAACTAGGATCTAGTTTGAAACCATGATCTTAGGTATGGTCATGCCTCCTAAAGTTGATTAAATCTAGGCTTCATATCAAAGAACCAATGTCCGATCTTAGGTGGGTCCATGATTATACCAATGCTCTTATGGTAGAGTTTAGAGAGCCTAACTTCATGCTCTAAACAAAGAGCATCACCTACGATCGTAGGTTCTCCCACAATCGTGAGCTAGCCTATACGACTCAATTCTATAGATTTTCAATTATGTTTTATGAGGGGCTTTGTAGTATTCCCCACTATAATAACATCAAAAATACATTTTTTAAGACACCCCAAAGTGGAGTATTGAGATTAATAATACCCTAAGGCTTATTACACTAAAAACACTGGACACATAGCACCATAGAGGAAGAAAGAGGCAATTGCTTCCCATCAAGGCAAACTAGGGTTCTCCTTTCTCAAACTCTAGTTTAAACAATTTCTGTAAGGCTTTCATCTCCAGGTATGTTGGATTTCATCTATGGGTGTCTATTCACCCATTGAGTGCTAAAGTTAACTCAATTTCTTCGTTTAACTCATTTCTTAGAGCTAAGGGTTCGTTAATGTTGTGAATTCCTTGATTTCTTGATATCATTGAATTGTAAGTCCATGTTTTAACATGAACTTCAATACCATACATATTAAAAATTATAAACCATAATCATATTGCCAAATACAAGATTGTTGGACTTGAGTTATTAAATTCCTTATTTAACTAAGTTTATAAAATTTTCATAATAACTGCATTATTCAGACATAATAGGTTATGAACACTTGATAACCTAGAATTTCATGTATATACTTATGAGTATTATATCCTCCAGGTTACATAGTTGAATGCTCCCAATTAATGCATTTATTTTTTAGGTTTTCAGAAAAACACTATATTTTAGCATTTCACCATTAGTGTCATTTAGTTGGGAATAGTTCTTAGAATCAAGCAGATGCAAAGATAAAGTCTCACCCATAATTTAGGTAGAGACCTTTAGTAGAAGTACCAATGTCCCAGAACTACAACACCACAAAAGGTTCTAAAGAGTCACAAGTCAGACCAGACATTTTAGCTTAGTCTGTTTAGACATTATCTTAGTGGATCCACACTAGTCAATGTTCGTACCCTTGGCAAGATATCGAACACTTCCATCTAAGGTTACAGGTTTAACCCTGATTAACTTAAATTGGGGTATGTAAGTTAACGGTAGCTCCCACAGTCTAATTTTAATAGTTCAAATTCAGATAATTGCATGACCACATATTCAATTATTCAGTTTATCATACCATACATGTTTATTACTTAATCTTGCATTAATTAACCATGTTGCATGAATCAAGATTAGCTTATATGAGTTATTTCCTATCTCACATACTCAGTACATTTAAAGTATCATTAACATACTTTATGTTGCACTATATTATTTGATAATATAGGTTCTGACGTCCAGTATACAGATCTCGCTTAATATGATCTCTCACTACATCAACAATGGTACTTTGGTGTGTCCTTATGATTTGAGGACTAGTATTAATATTCAATTTAATTTAATTTCAATTTTGTACAATTAGAGTTAGCTTGGGGATTTTCCCGATAACTCATTTTATTAGAGGATTTTAGATCTACAGTTAATTGTTCAGCTTTGGTGTTTTAAAATCGGATATTATTATAGGTTGATTTACTATTTCCTCATTCTATTTAGCTTCTGCATAGTGTTCTTACTTAAGTTATTTCAGTATTCATAGTGTTATGACAGGCTATACATTATCACGGAGTCACTTGTGACACTAAGCATCATGTTACTACTATGGGTAGTCTCGGGTCGTGAAAAATTTGTTATTAGAGCATCAGGTTTAAAGTGTCCAAGGGTGTCTGAATGTCATGTTAAGTAGAGTTTTATTCATGGGTATGAAGTGTGCTACACTTATGAGTGAGAGGCTTTGAAATATTTTAGGATAGGTTTCACTTCTTTTATGTTCATATCATGTAATAGAGTGTGAACTCTATTAAAACCTTCTTCTAACTCATGCTCTACATTACAGATAATGCCTCCCATGAGAACTAACTAAAGAAAAACTTAAATAGCAATGGTAATGGGAATCAACAAGCATCAGTACTAGCTCCAACTAACCCTCTTAATGAACATGTCTCCCATGTTGAATTCAAGACTACTTTCATAGCGTTATCCCAGTCTGTGGCCCCCCAAAATAGCTAGCAGGGTGTTGCACCAACCAATACAACAACGAATATAATTGTAGCCACAATTTGAGTTCTTACTTAGATGAATTCTCCAGTATTCATTGGGTCTATGTCACAACCCCAAATCCAAGGGTCTTGATGGCACTTGTCACGCAAACCTTGACAAGTAAGCCTATCACACAATATATTAAAGAAAAGGAAATAACAATCCAACACCAAGGGTAGGCTCCTAGAAAAAAGCCGAACCAAATCAATATAATAAATGCAGAAAGCAACATACACAATAATACCAAATCCCATAAGAGGCATCACATTCCTTGTCCGCTACACAAAAAGCAACAGGAAAGATGTGTTTCTCCGCATCCTGCAACACCGCCGCTAGTAGAACTCCATTATACTTGCTCCTCAAGAAGGTACCATCGACGACTATGCCTTTTCTCAAATATCGAAAACCTTGAATCCAAGCACCATAGGATACAAAAAAGTACTTGAACCTTCCGTTTTCATCCAGATGCAATGCCGTCTTACTTCTGGGATTTGTGGACTCAATCATGTAACGGTAAACATCTAAGACTTCATACCTATGCTCGAGTGTCCCCCGAACCAAGTCCTTGGCAATCCCCATGGCCGTATATACCTTCCAATAACTGACAAGGACACCCAAATCTGTAAGGAGTTGATTGGCCATAAGCCTTGTTGAAGGGACTTTGCCATCGGGAAAACTACTCCTGAAATATTAATCGAGGACCTTTGCCGTGTGTAAACACCTAATTTTTGACCAAAACCTAATGTTTTACGTTATTTTTAGTGTTTAATATATATATGTATTTTATTTTTAGGTCTAAGTTAGATATGTTTTATCTTAGTTTAACAAAGTTTGTTTTAAAATTTTTGAAAACTACAAAAATAGAGTCACATTTTTAAATAAGTTTATTTTGTTGTTTATTTATATATTTTAGGAAAAAGGAAATTTTCTAAATTATATTGGTTTTCTTCTTTTAACTTTTAATAAATAATCTAATGATTGTAGTATTATTTTAATCATATTTCTAAGACTAGTTATTAACTTATTAGTTTTAAATAGATCTTAATCATTTTTATTTTATTTAAAATATTAATAATAATAATAATAAAAAGAAAAAGAGACCTAAACTACCCAAACCACCCCACAATTCCCACTTCCACTCAACCTCTCCCCCATTTCCTCCACACAAACACACGATACATACCAATATACATATATACATACACTATATCAGACACTGAAAAAAGAAATCAACGGAGGGTGAAAACCAAAAACATCATACAAAAGAGAGAAAAGAAGAAAAGTTGAAGTTGGAATTGTCGTCCGAGTTTCCAGTAACAACATTTGAGTCTTCTGTTTTAAATTATCAACAGGTTTTTGTTCTACTTTGTATTATTAACTTTATGAATTTTTATAGTGAATTCGAAACGTGTTCAAATTTATGTTAATGATTATATTTGATTATGTGAATTTTTTGTTACTATATGTTATACTAAATATATTGAATGTTTATATACATGTAAAATTTTGTGTTAACTTTGTTGTGTTAATTCTGTTAAATTAAAATTTAGAACAGAAAGAAAAAGCAAAAACAAATTCTCTCAATTACTGATAACTTATATAAGGGAATTTTCTCTCTCCCTCTCCCTTACAGAATCGAAAAAACCAGGAAAAGAAATTTTTTTCTTTTGGTAAATTTCAGTATAAACACCCCTAAAAGTTTTTAACAACCTTTGTTAATTTTTTTTTGGGTAATTTATATTTGTAAAGATTTTAAAAACTGACTTCCGGTAAAAGTCTTGTCAATAACACTAATAAATTATTTACGTACATACGTTAATAGGAAAAGCTGACAGATTAATATTATGATAGTGGCGTTAAAATAATAATAAGTAAGAATGTTTTAAGTTACTTGAATGTTTGAAGTATACTGTGTTGTGATGCTTATTTTAAATTTTAATAAAATAAATCAAGAAGAATGTTGATAACAAAAAGAATAGAAAAATAAGTTGGGGAAAACAAATATTGGTATGTTATAGTTAAGGGCCCACTGAATTACAAAAGAAAAATATATTGTAGGCAGGAACGTTATTAAATTGTGTCTGCATTTGTATTTTATTTAAGTTTCATCGTTAATTCGGGATATTTATTTTCTTCGTGAATTCGTATTCAAATCAGCTTACTGAGATTTTTGTGTTTAATTTGTCTTGTAATATGTGATTTGTGTTTATATCAATTTAAAGAGAATAAATTTAAATTTAGTATAATAGGGACAACTTTGTGTATTTCCATCATTATTTTTATTTATTTTATTATTTCGTTATTTATACTTATTGTCATTAATAAAGTTTAATAATTATTTATAAAATTAATTAATTGATTTAATCGATTGCTTTAAATAAATATTACTTTAGCTTACTGTTAAGAATAAATAGCGTTTCGCATATATAAAATTATCGCGAGTTTACCAAAAATAAATAAATGTTTTTAACATTAAACAAATTTTAGGCATGTTTAAAATATTCGTCTTCATTAAGAATGCGGCGTACGCATCTTTCTGAGACATTTTAAAATTCAAGGATGCAACAATGCACTTTGATAAATATTTATAAAATTATTTTTTCACCGATTTAATACAAGAGTTTTAAATAATTTTAGTACATTAAAATGAGCGATTTTAGGGCCTACTAACATCATTTGTCAAAATAATTTAAGTCAGGATAAGTCAATAAAAGCGACCGTGCTAGAACCACGAGACTCGAGGGGTGCCTAACACCTTCCCCTCGGTCAACACAATTCTTATCCGGATTCCTAGTTCACAGACCAAAAATAGAAAAAATAAAGAGTCATTTCCTTTTGAATAGGGATTCAATAAGGTGACTTGGAACACCCAAACTCAATTCCAAGTGGCGACTCTGTAAATAAAATAATCCCTTTTCAAAACGTCACTTTAATGGGAAAAACCCATTTTCTCTAAAACCAACTCCCTAGCGGGGTCAGATGCGGTGAAAAACAGGGGGTATGACAGAGGGCAACTCTGCTGGGGAGGCAGAATTCGAGCTTTTATATTGACTTAATTAGCTTTATTTAATTTTGATATTGTATATTGTTGGCCTAAATGTGTTCTTTGCCTACATGTTTATCGCTTTGACATTATTTGAATTACAATATAAACTGTCTTCTCTCGCGCACCTATCTGAGTCTTCTGAGATACTGTATATTCGGAGATGCGGTAAACGCTCCCGAGCTTGAGATACCATAGATGCGGCAATGCTCCTGGGAAGGATTCTGTAGTCACCCATGATTTAGGACGGAAAGGGACCAACAGTGAGGCCGGAAAGCCCTGCTACTGGTAAAGGTGTCTCTTGCCAACTCGAGTTGTCCGCTCGTTTTACAGCCAATCTAGATACCTAACTCCACTCAGTTGAACCTAGCATAACTGGAACTTAAACATGGCTATCCCTAATAGACTGCATTTTATTGGTATCACGTGCATTTTTGACTTAGTGGGACTCGACACGGGGTTCGGGTCCATCTAGGACAAGTGTCACCTTTTGAGATCATCATGTACACTTTATGTGCTACTTGTTTCATTATAGGAAATGACATATCGAATGTTGACCGGATTTTAAGTGAATTAATTGATCTGAAAAAAAAAGGGGTTAAATAAAAAATTTTAAGGATTTATTTTAGACAATATATAATATTTTACATAGAACTTTTTGTAACGATTGTCGTTTTAACGTCGTGGTCTCGTTATTTCCGTTTTCTTTGGTTTTAAAATCTTTCTTAGGAATATCATAGAGCCCATTTTTGTCAAACACAATTAAAATTTTGTTAAATAATTTGGTCCACTATTTTGTTTTAATAATTTAATTATTTCTGATATGTCTGGTTCAAACGTCATCAAATTATTGTCTCTACTCTAGCATGTTTTAGAAGACTTGGATACTTCCTGTTTTGTCAGTTATTGTTTTCTCATGCGTTTTGAAATCGTATTCCATGTCGTTCCGTCAACTTCTTTCGAAAATTATTTTTGTCTTGCTTTAGGATGTTTAAAATAGAATTCTTATTTGCCATCATTATCCTATAGGGCAATATGAACTCAGTCAGAAGGAGTGACAATAGGCCGAGGGATGATGAAGTACCCCATTTCATGGTCTTGGATAAAGTTCCAAAGCTATTGCGGATATGGTATAACAATATGACTGACTATGGACAGGGAGAAGTATATAAACACTTGGGATTTTTAAGGATTCTGTTGAGTGTTGAACCACGAAGAGACGTGATAGAATCTTTGGTACAGTTTTGGGATCCTTCAAACAACGTATTCCGATTCTCCGACTTTGAGCTCACTCCCACACTGGAGGAAATAGGAGCATTTATTGGAAAGGGAAAGAACCTACCCATGATACCGAAGCATGTCACTTCCGAAAGATTTTTCGAACTATTGTACATAAAAGAGAAGAACATAGAAGGCTGCCTAGAAAATGGATGGGTTCGTCTAGAATTTTTGTACGAAAGATATGGTCAGGAAAGGGGATTCAAGTTGTTTAAATCAGAACTTAACAACGGGGGGTGCTACCGAACCTGGAAAAAGCACAGTTCTGAAGCATTCATAGTGGCTTTTTCAAGAATCATGGTATTTCCAAAGAGAGGAGGAAAAATCAGCACCAATCTGGCTGCGTTTATTACCGCTTTTGAGAAGAATCCTAAGGCCACCCTCGTGCCCATGATTTTGGCAGACATTTATCGAGCCCTGATGATGTGTAAAAATGGGGCGAACTATTTTGAAGGATGTAACATTCTATTGAAGTTATGGATGCTCGAGCATGTTTGTTATTATCCATTTGTTGTGGATTTTCCAGTCGAATGGAATGATTATATCAAGGGCCGTGAGAAGAGGATGGAGGACCAAAACTTTCCCGAAGGAATAGGACCTTGGAAGGAGTACTTGGAGGGGTTGACGGCGGACAAGATAGTGTGGAATTATCATTGGTTCCCCTCAAAAGAGGTGATATATATGTCTACTTTCCGACCCTTCATCGTCTTAATGGGTCTCCGAGGTTTTCAGCCCTACGTGCAACTAAGAGTTATGCGATAATTCGGTCGACGTCAGCATATACCGCCAGTCGAGGATATGAAAGAGTTCATGTACGAATTCCTCCCTAACATCCCTCTAAGGAAGATCGAGATACTTAAGACTTGGGGAGGATGTGTACTTTCAGGTTTCGATCACATGGTGGAAGACCGCGACAAGGGCGAGGTAGACTATTGGTATCTGCCATGGTTTCATGACCAGCCTCCTCCTAAAGCTATGCCAGAAAGGTCAGCCAGAGAGCCAGTGGATCGAGAAGCAGAGATCAAAGTCAGAATTAAGTAGGCTCGATGAGAGGTAGAATAGAACTATTAGCCTACTCTGCACGTCTTAAATAATGATTTGGAAAGGGCTAGAGAAGAATTGGATCACCATGAGGCGAGATTTGAGGCCAGAATTAGGTCGGCTCATAAGGAGATTGAGAGAGAGAACTGTGTTTCCATGCATGCCCTACAAGAAAACCTGGATATTGCCACCGGTGCTATGGAGCAGCAATCGAGTGATTTTGAGAAAGAGAAGGCCTTGCTGGCAAGTACACAGTCGAAGCTTCGGGCTCAGCTAAAAGCTTCCATGGAATGGGAAAGAGAAATAGCGAGACACTTCACGACTTTTTAGAAGGAAGTTGAAGTTGAGAAAAACCAGTGGATGACCGAACGACAGGCGCTTTACTATCAGATCGATGACCTTTATGAACAAGAAGAAGACCTAAAGCATACCGTCCGCACTACGCATCATTGGGTGCAAAACTGCCATGAGAGTATGATCGAGGCCAGAGGAGAAGTACTTCAGCTCAATGAAACCTTGATTAATGTTTATGCAAAGTATCTTCACCAAGGTGATGAAAATCTGAGCCGCCAGGCACGTGCTCTCGCTCCACATCTTCCAAAAGCATTATCCAGGATCTACTCAAGTCTGAGGGAGGATTAAGTTGCAAGATATCTTTGGAAGGCATCTTGATGATAATTATTAAAGTCCTTGTTTTCTTAGAGTTAGTTTCTTTATAGGTTTTTAGTATTTCTCCAGTATTTCGAGTCTGTTCTAGTTTTAGATAATTTTAGTTTCCTTTCATTAAAGCTTTGTTTTAAGAACAGTTGGAAATGTATGGAAAATTTCGCATTTGTTTCAAGTTTTTATTCTCTTTATTTCTGAATATATACATATGTTCACTATATCCATGAACTACATGATGATCTGATTCATGTAAAACATGATACGTAGGCAACCCTCGGCGGGTGCGATCAAATATTTTTGCAAGTTTCAAGTAACAATTTTAAGATGTTGGCGTTAAATAATGAGGAAAAAAATAATTCACCAAAGCCGGGATGAAACAAGAGGGCTTTCCTAAGTCCATTTCAGGAAGGAAATTACTTAGGCGCATGACATTTGAGTTAGTTATGAATATATTAATATTTTTAAAAGCTCTAAATCCTAACATGTTTGTTTCTGTTTCATAAGAGAGAGAGAGAGAGAGAGAATAAGGTGGTTGGTTGTGGTTAAGCTGGCCTCTCACCCGTACAACACAAGGTATAAAGGGAAAAGGAAGATGACTCGAAAAGATGGAACAGAATCCGATAATGAAGAAGGTCAAGATCAGTTAGTTCCATGAGAGTTTGCATCTTTGGAGGAGAATAGGTTATTGAAGCAACAAATTGAGGAAATGTATCAGGCCTGGGCGAATGGACAAGCCCCACCTTTCTCGATTCCTGGCCTTTCAGATGCAAATCATCCCTGTTCTACTCAAGCCCAAGTCGACGATCCACTTTATCCGCCTGGATTGGGTCCATACGCTAATGTGTCTAGCGCTGCTGGCACATCCACCATGCGTCCTCTAAATCCATCATTCAAGAACAACCCGCTTTTTATTCCGGCCGTAACAACTAATATAAATCCTCCATCAATGATACAGAAGCCTATCAACGAGCTAAATCATGATCAAGTCTATCCTCCTGAATTGGCATTCAAACCCGTAAATTCACATCAGCCCACTCATCAGCCTGAGTCTCATATAGTGATTGAGAAGGCTATTATGAATGAAGAATGAGAAGAGATAACTAGAAAAGTGAGGAGTCTGGAGCAGAGTATGAGAAACATACAAGGATTGGGAGGACACAAAAGCGTCTCTTTCAAAGACCTGTGTATGTTTCCTAATGTTTATTTGCCAATAGGGTTCAAGACCCCAAAATTCGAAAAATATAGTGGTCATGGTGACCCAGTGGCCCACTTAAAAAGGTATTGCAATCAACTCAGAGGAGCAGAAGGGAAAGAGGAGCTGCTTATGGCGTATTTCGGAGAAAGTCTGACGGGAATAGCCTCCGAATGGGCCAAAACTATATGTTCCGAGTGGTCCCACATGGTTCGACCAACAGCGCAACAACATGAGAAAGATAACAGAGCCAATTGTCATAAGACACACAGCACAGCTCCCAGTGACAAGCTTGAAAACCATCCCATGGAACTACAACAAAACCACGGTGATGTACAAAGGAAGAGAGGTCATGGAAGAAACAAACGAAATAGGGGGTTTGACTCGATCAGGAAGATGCTATGTTCCAGAAGAATTAAGGAGACCAAAACAGTTTAAAGATAGTCAAGGGCCAATGAAAAAACCTGTCACAAATGAAGAGGCTAAGGAATTTCTGAAGAAAATGAAAAACCAAGACTATTCCATTGTCGATCAATTGAGGAAAACCCCGGCTCAAATCTCATTATTATCCCTTTTGCTATATTCTAAAGAACATTGCTAGGCATTAATTAAGTTGTTAAATGAAGCATACGTCCTGAAGGAAACTACGGTATATCAAATAGAAAGGATAGTTCGTAAAATATTTGAAGCAAATAGAATCACTTTCACTGATGATGAGTTACCCACAGAAGGTTCTGGTCACAACAAGGCTTTGCATCTGACTATCAAATGCGAAGGCTATTACATAAAAGGGGTAATGATCGATGGAGGTTCAGGAGTAGATATCTGTCCTCTCTCTACTTTGCAAAAAATAAAAATCAACCCAGATAGGATTTGGTCCAATAATGTATGTGTTCGGGCTTTCGATGGTGCAAAACAAGACACAATTGGTGAGGTAGATCTTGCTTTGATTATTGGACCAGTTGAGTTTACGATCACCTTTCAAGTAATAGACATGGATACTTCCTACAACCTACTTTTAGGAAGACCATGGATCCACACGGCCAGAGCCATACCTTCTACTCTGCATCAAGTAGTTAAGTTTGAACAGGACATTCAGGAATCATTGTACATGGAGAGGATGACCTTCCCATACATCAAGATCCTTCTGTACCCTGTATCGAAACAAAAGGGGGTTGTGAATCTTCCATTTATCAAGCCTTTGAAATTGTGACAGCTGATCAAGTCGTGGAAGGCACGCCGATTCCAGGGCCTCATCTGTCTTCTACTTCAATCATAGTGGCTAGCCAAATGCTACAAAATGGTTATGAACCGAGAAAAGGATTAGGGGTTTCGCTGCAAGGAATTATAAACCCTGTAGATCCATGTGGTAGCCACAACTCTTTTGGCTTAGGCTTTAAGCTTACCGCAGCAGATAGAAAATGGGCAAAAGAGCAGAAGAAGAAGGCTTGGAAATTGACAAGTCCGGTTCCACACATTAGCCAATCTTTCATGAAAGCTCAAAAGGAAGAAAATCAATACCCATATGCTAACAAGGATGTGGATGAAATATGTCAAGGTCTCAAGGAAATATTTTCTGAAATAAACATGGTTCAGATGGATGAAGGCCCTAGCCATGCAGATGTGCAGTTCGTCGGGCCAAATATCAAGCTCACTAACTGGGAAGCCACTCCTCACCCCACAAGGAAGGAGTCTTGGTAGTTTATTTTGTTGTTTCATTTTTCTTTCTTTTGTATTTTGGACTATTCTCAGGGTTGTAGTCAACATAGTTTAGTTGCTCTGCTTTTATGTTAACCCTCCTATCCTTTCCGATACAATGAAATGAAATTCAAGTTTTCTAGTAAATTTATCTTTTCTTCCCTCTTTTAATTTTTATTTTCTTTATCTTATTTCAGTTGTGTTAATACTGGCTTTGATAACATGGCATGTACGTGGAGTTCACATTTAGATCCTAAAATGTTGTCTAATCTCGAATCAGCAAACCAAACGGTAGATGAATACGATGAAGGTGAAGCTGATAAGGAAGTCAAAAAAGGATTAGATCAATTTGAGGATAAGCCCAAACACAATTTAAATGACACTGAGGTAATAAATTTGGGAACTAGTGAGGAGGTTAGGGAAATAAAAATAAGTATTCATGCCGATCAGAATATCAGGAATGATATTGTTCAGATTTGGATCGAGTATAAGGATGTTTTTCCTTGGTCTTATGATGATACACTGGGTATAAGCACGGATTTGGTAGTCCACAAACTACCTACATACCCTGATTTTTCACCGGTCCAGCAAAAGCAAAGAAAGTTTAAAACTGACGTGAGCGATAAAATCAAAGAGCAAATCATGAAGCAATTGAATGCGAACGTGATCAGGGTCGCTCAATACACCATATAGTTAGCTAATGTGGTGCCCGTACCGAAGAAAGATGGCAAAATCAGAGTTTGTGTTGATTATAGGGATTTGAACAAACCAAGCCCTAAAGATAACTTTCCGCTACCCAATATTCATATCCTTGTTGATAATTGTGCTAAACATGAGATCCAATCTTTCGTGGATTGTTATGCTGGATATCACCAGATCTTGATGGATGAAACAGATACAGAAAAGACTATTTTCACCACCCCGTGGGGTACTTATTGCTACAAGTTCATGCCGTTTGGTTTAAAGAATGCGGGAGCTACATACATGAGAGCTATGACTACTATTTTTCATGACATGATGCACAAGGAAGTAGAAGTATATGTTGATGATGTCATTATCAAGTCCAAGACACAAGTTGATCATGTATATGACTTGAGGAAATTCTTTGAAAGATTGCGAAAGTATAATCTTAAGCTCAATCCAGCCAAGTGTGCATTTGGAGTTCCATCCGGAAAACTTTTGGGTTTCATAATTAGCCGCAGAGGCATTGAATTGGACCCCTCCAAGGTAAAATCCATTTGAGAATTGCCGCCTCCAAAGAATAAAACTGAGGTCATGAGTTTTCTTGGAAGGCTGAATTATATAATCAGATTCATCGCTCAGCTCAGCACTACATGTGAACCGATATTTAAGTTGCTAAAAAAGGATGCTGCTATCTAATGGACAGATGAATATCAAGAATCATTTGATAATATTAAAGAATATTTGCCAAATCCTCCAGTACTGGTCCTATCGGAACCTAGTAGGCCTTTATTTCTATATCTATCAGTGATGGACAATTCTTTTGGTTGTGTTTTAGGACAGCATGATATCACAGGCAAAAAGGAACAAACAATCTATTATTTGAGCAAAAAGTTCATGAGTTACGAGGTAAAATATACTCTTTTAGAAAAGACATGTTGCGCCCTAACTAGGATTGCTCAGAAGTTGAAGCACTATCTTTCGTCCTACACAACCTACCTCAATCTCGAATGGGTCCTTTAAAGTATATTTTTCAAACCTATGCCCACAGGCAGATTGGCGAAGTGGCAGATTTTACTTACAGAATTAGACATTGTGTATATTACTCGTACCGCTATGAAAGCACAAGCATTGGCCGATCATTTGGCAGAGAACCCAGTTGACAATGATTATAAGCCTTTGCGAACTTACTTTCCCGATGAAGAGATAAACTCAATTGAGGAAGAAGTTCAAGATGATATGTATGCGTGGAAATTATATTTTGATGGGGCAGTCAATGTCAAAGGAGTAGGAATTGGGGCGGTTCTTGTCTCACCGATCGGGCATCATCATCCCGCCACAGCACGACTCCATTTCTTTTGTACTAATAACACAGCAGAATATGAAGCTTACATAATGGGGTTGAAAATGGCAATAAATCTAGATGTACACAAGCTAGTGGTGTTGGGGGATTCCGAATTACTCATTCGACAAATTCAAGGTGAATGGGAAACGAGAGATATCAAGCTCATTCCATACAAACAGTTCTTAGAGGACCTTAGCAAAAGGTTCAAGTCTATCGAGTTTAGATATATTCCCAGATCCCATAATGAGTTGGCTGATGCCCTGGCTACCCTAGCTTCTATGCTCCCATACCCAGGAAATATGCATATCGACCCATTAGAGATACAGATACGAGATCAACATGGTTATTACAATATAATTGATGTAGAACCAGATAATGAATCCTGGTAACATGATATCAAACGCTTACTAAAGTCAAAAGAATATTCAATACACGCCAATGCAGATCAAAAAAGGACTATTAGGTGACTTGCTAATGGTTTCTTCTTAAGTGGGGAGATTCTGTACAAACGAACCCCAGACTTGAACTTGTTGAGATGTGTTAATATTCAGGAAGCTGAAAGAATCATGAATGAGGTACATTCGGGGGTATGTGGTTCGCATATGAATGGCTATGTTTTAGTGAAGAAGATTATGCGGGCAGGATATTATTGGTTAACTATGGAGCGAGATTGCTTTCGCTTTGTTCGCAAGTGTCATCAGTGTCAAATTCATGGTGATTTGATTCACTCGCCACCTTCAGAACTGCATCCTATGTCTGCTCCTTGGCCATTCGTTGCTTGGGGCATGGATGTAATCGGTCTAATATAACCAAAAGCTTCTAATGGGCATCGATTCATACTGGTTGCTATTGACTATTTCACCAAATGGGTAAAAGATGCTACTTTCAAATCAGTCACGAAGAAAACAGTAGTGGATTTTGTTCAATCCAACATCATATGTCGTTTTGGTATACCAAAGTCCATTATCACAGACAATGCAACCAATCTCAATTGTCATCTAATGAAGGAGGTTTGTGAGAAATTCAAGATCGTGTATCATCATTCTACCCCTTACCGTCCTAAAGCAAATGGAGCCGTTGAAGCAGCAAACAAGAATATTAAAAAGATTCTTAGAAAAATAATCCAAGGATCTCGACAGTGGCATGAGAAATTACCATTTACTCTTTTAGGATATCGTACAACTATCCGTACATCGACTGGTGCAACTCCTTATTTACTAGTCTATAGGACTGAAGCTGTGATACCCGCAGAAGTCGAAATTCCCTCACTTCAAATCATTGGTGAAGCCGAAATTGACGATACTGAATGGGTCAAGTCTAGACTAGAACAATTATCGTTAATAGATGAAAAAAGGTTGACGGTAGTTTGCTTTGGTCAATTATACCAGCAGAGGATGGCGCGAGCTTACAATAAGAAGGTACGTCCTAGAAAATTCGAGGCCGGCCAACTTGTTGTAAAATTCATCCTTCCACACCAAGAAGAGGCTAAAGGAAAGTTTGCTCCAAACTGGCAAGTTCCATACATAGTTAAACAAGTACTATCAAATGGAGCTTTGCAACTTGCGGATCTGGACGAAAAAATGACAGAAAAAGCTATCAATGCCGATTCAGTCAAAAGATATTATATTTGACACACTTGTGCTTAACATTCTCAAGTTGAGATGACGAAAGGCCATCATTCTACTTAACTAAATGCCATTAATCCCTTGTCAGCCCTTCGAGCCTTATCTACCTTTCCTTGCTTACCCTCTTTAGAATCGACAAAAAAAAAGCAACTTGTGGGTGAAAAACCATGGAGGCACCCATAAAAAAAAAAAGAAAATGCATTAGCATTGAACTACGTTCGACCTGATTCCTAAATGGATACGTAGGCAGCCCTATCTTGGGGTTCGGTCCGACAAAAAAAAAATCTTGGTATTTAAAAAAGATGAGATATATATCCTATTGTCACTTTTATACGGCTCTCAAGTTGTAATTTATCCTAAAAATCCTTTTCCCTTTGTCCATTAAAGACCTTTCGATCAATTTTTGAGAATGTCAAGCCTTGTGTGCTGTATGTATGTATGTATATATATATATATATATATATATAGAGAGAGAGAGAGAGAGAGAGAGAGAGATAGGTGAAAACCCTCAGGGGCGCCATAAGACAATGATGAACGAGATAATAGAAATTATAGAGGTCAATTGTGAAAATCCTTAAAGGATAACTTTAGTCAAACAAAGTTTATCATGACAGGACAAAGATCAAGAAGGATGATTTGATTTGATTAAAAGGTACAACCTAATTCGAGATTAGACAGTTTTGAAGGGTCAAATGTCTACTCCAAATTGCGTGTCATGTTTCATTCAAGTTAATATATACCTCCAAATAAGCTTCCTTCCTTTACTGTTAAAAATACCTTCTACTTTAACATAATTCTTTTATTTCTTATTTCAACTTTTCCTTATTTTATTTTACACGTTTTGTTTTTATGCGTAAGTCTTGCATCAAATGGAAAATAAAGAAAGCCGCGCAAAATTGACCATGGCTCCCAGTGGAATCGAGCAGAGATTATTGGGAATTCACCACCTTGACAAGGATAGGGAGCCAGTTAAGATAACTGTTACGAGTGAAGCATTTGAAAATGAAGAACAGAATCATACTGAAACAAACAGAGATGTAACAAAATTTGAAAGACAAAGAAACAAGCTCGCCAACCAATTAGTTGAATCAACTGTATCAAGTTGGGGCAGAGATAAGGAAAACCTCTAAGGAATTCAAGGCCACAAACCAACTACCAATTTTAAAACTCACAATTCTTTCTCTCTCTCTCTCTTGCTTGAACAGGGACGAAGCAATCTTGTGAAATTTAGTAAAAAAAAAAAAGAAGTATAGTAAAGTTAGGTTTTCTTGAATTTTCTTTTTTTGTTATACTCCTATAATTCTAAGTTCGTATCAATATAATTATAATAATAATAATAAAACCCCTCATATTCAAGACTGGGGCTTTTTTTTTCTTTTCTAAAAAAAAAATCCTAATCTTATCTCGTCTTCATAGGGCGCTATCCCCTAGTTGACATCTTATCTCGTCTTCATAGGGCGCCATCCCCTAGTTGACATCTTTTTCGTCTTCATAGGGCGCCATTCCTTAGTTGACATCTTATCTCGTCTTCATAGGGCGTCATCCCCTAGTTGATATCTTTATTCGTCTTCATAGGGCGTCATCCCCTAGTTGACATCTTATCTCATCTTCATAGGGCACTATCCCCTAGTTGACATATTATTCATCTTCATAGGGCGCCATCCCCTAGTTGACATCTTATCTCGTCTTCGTAGGGCGCCATCCCTTAGTTGACATCTTTATTCGTCTTCATAGGGCGCCATCCCCTAGTGGACATCTTATTTCTTCATAGGGCTTCATCCCGTAGTTGACATCTTATCTCATCTTCATAGGGCGCTATCCCCTAGTTGACATCTTATCTTGTCTTCATAGGGCGTCATCCCCTAGTTGACATCTTATCTCGTCTTCATACGGCGCTATCCCCTAGTTGACATCTTTTTCGTCTTCATAGGGCGCCATCCCCTAGTTGACATCTTATCTCGTCTTCATAGGGTGCTATCCCCTAGTTGACATCTTTTTCATCTTCATAGGGCGTCATCCCCTAGTTGACATCTTATCTCGCCTTCATAGGGCGTCATCCCCTAGTTGACATCTTATCTCGTCTTCATAGGGCGCTATCCCCTAGTTGACATCTTTTTTGTCTTTATAGGGTGCCATCCCCTAGTTGACATCTTATATCATCTTCATAGGGCGCCATCCCCTAGTTGACATCTTTATTCGTCTTCATAGGGCGACATCCCCTAGTGGACATCTTATTTCGTCTTCATAGGGCGTCATCCCC
>NC_061118.1:123948236-123949690 GCF_002878395.1 Capsicum annuum
TAGGGCGCCATCCCCTAGTTGACATCTTATCTCGTCTTCATAGGGCGCCATCCCCTAGTTGACATCTTTATTCGTCTTCATAGGGCGTCATCCCCTATTGGACATCTTATTTCATCTACATAGGGCGTCATCCCCTAGTTGACATCTTATCTCGTCTTCATAGGGCGCCATCCCCTAGTTGACATCTTTTTCGTCTTCATAGGGCGCCATCCCCTAGTTGACATCTTATCTCGTCTTCATAGGGCGCCATTCCCTAGTTGACATCTTATTCATCTTCATAGGGCGCCATCCCCTAGTTGACATTTTAGGAAATAAACCTTCCTATTTTTTTCTTCTTTATGTCTTCATAGGGTATGACAATCCCTAGTCACATTTCTAGAAGTAAAAATCCTAATTCTTTTACATGCATTCATTAGGCATAACTTTCTTTGGTTGCATTATTAAGAATAGGGTTCTTATTTTATCGCGCTCCTAGCCTAAATTTCTATCAATTCATTTATTTATTTATTTTTAAACTAGATTATAGTTTTTCTAATAACTCACAAAATTTTCCTAGTGTAAACTGGGGCAGAAAATTTTGTTTGTTTTGTTTCGTCTTCTTTGATGGCTTGCAGGTTTTCTGCAAAGCACAGGTTTATCCAAGAATGGAATTTCATCTCCGGTTAAAATGTAGAAGAATGATCAGTTTGAAGATAGTTAGAGTCATCTTTGCATCCATAGCGGCCCAATATCTCAAGAGACACTTTTTTAGCTTTTGATCAGGAGAACAAGCATTCAAAGTATTCTATGAACTGTTCTTTGGTAGAGTATCAATGACTCAATCGAAGTTTCAAGTTCAAGTCTCAAATCTTAATTTTAAGATTAAATTTTGAGATCAAGGTACCCACCAGAAGAAGGTGAGGCAATAACTGAGGATCCAAGAGGAAGATTGGAAGCAAGAGGATCAAGACAAATAGAATAGATAGGATCTTGTACTTTTATTTCTAGTTTTATTTTTTGATGTAATAAAAGGAGCAATGAACCGAAAACTCGACGAGACCACAACTCGACTCTCCAACTCATCCATTCATTCCACTCTTACACCCATTTGAATTACACGTGACCTGATCTCTTATAACCCGAGATATATAGGATGCCCAAAGCCATGGCTCGGTCACACCTCTTTCCTACTTATTTACGTATTACTTTTGAATAAATGGTTGGGCCAAAAATTAGTCATGTTCACTTCTTTGCTTGAAAATTCTCCACATTTGCAAGCAAAGAGGGGCATTATGTAAACACCTAATTTTTTACCAAAACCTAATGTTTTACGTTATTTTTAGTGTTTAATATATATATGTATTTTATTTTTAGGTCTAAGTTAGATATTTCAATTTTATCTTAGTTTAACAAAATTTGTTTTAAAAATTTTGAAAACTACAAAAATAGAGTCACATTTTTAAATAAGTTTATTT